>NW_027481057.1:0-29198 GCF_050403485.1 Sporobolomyces salmoneus
AAGTGAAAACAAAGCGAGCAAGGTCAAAGATGAGGATGCCTCGGATGAAAGTGAAGAAGATCAGTCAGATGGATTGGATGAAGACGAAGATGAAGAACAAGAGGATAGTGACGAGGAGGAGCAGGAACAGGAAGACTTCGACTCGGATTCGGACTAGGTTGGAAGAACGGATGAAAGGATGAAATCGCTTGAACTTGAAAATCGAGGCGCTTGAAACTTTGCAATCACTTGCTCTTTCTCTCACACTCTCTCAAAGGCAATCGACGAGAGGAGAGCGCAGGAGAACGACGAAGTGCTGATTCCGCACAGAGACCGAGAGAGATTGCGAGGAAGACAGAGAGAAAACCCAAAAGACTGAACAGAAACGAAAAGTACTCCAGGGGACGGCTAGACAGATAGAGTGAGCTTGGAGGAGAAACCTAAAACAGCTCTTTTGATATAAGACGAGAGACAGAGAGGGAGTCTTTAGGTGAGACGAGGGTGCCACATTTGTTTTTCGAACGAATGATTCGAGTTCTTTGTCGTTCATCGACCGTAGCTCTTCAGCGCGATCAACTCCGAGCTTTTGAGCCGCACGAATGACTGCGAGCGCCACCGTACTTGAGACCTCGCGAATCTGTGAAGAGAACGATGGATGAGCTCGGATTCGGACTGAGGGCAAGTTGGATAAAAAGTAACTTACCCTCTCGACGTCAGGGTGTAGGGGGTTGCTGGAGAGTGGTGACGGATGGATGTACGTAGAGTCGGATTGGGTCGAGGTGAGCGAACTGAGTGATTGACTTTGTGCAGCGCACGAGGAATCTTTGTCTTCCTCGCGCAAGTCACTTGGTCATACTCTCAGTCATTCGCTCTTGCGCTTCAGTCGGGCATAGGAACGCCTATGCAGTCTCTTCAGGCGGCGATACCTTGAGCACTCGTCTGGATCACCTCGTCCAGAATCTGCGTTGTCATAAAAAACCAAAGCCTCAGTACAGTTTCGGCTTGAGGTCCAGGCGAAATCGACGAAGTCAAGGTCTCACAGACCTTAGATGAGTGAGCAGCTACCACGAAGGTTTGAAGCCGATCAAAGACGAGGAGTCGAGGGATCTGTGAGCGAGATTCTCAATGTTGCGCATCTCCGTCCCGTTTGTTCCGGAAGCTCTCCGAAGCGAGGTCTGTAGCTCGACAGTACCCACTTCCATTGCCTCTCCTCAAGCTCGTCAATCTCCCGTCTGTGAGATCACAAGAGGCGTGACTCGCTTCACCCGTGTCTTCTGTTTTGAAAGCTCAGAGGTCGCCTCGTCTCTGCCGTCACTCGAATGCTACCTTGACGCTGTAGAGCACATCGAGACATGCGGTTGTCCTCACAACTCACATAACGGGCCCTCGAAAGGTCTGGGGGGATCACAGCGTAAAGTAGATTGAATTCGATTCGGATGAACGGAAGCAAAGAGTAAAAATAAAGTGCAGGGAAAAAGAGAGAACCGAGATAAAGAAGAGAGAGAGGTCGAGGAGGAGGATCTATCGAGAGGAGATGGAAGAAGATGCGAGGTGATTTTGAGGCGGGGAGATGGGGAGGGGAGACGTTTACTTCTTGACCTCGGGGGCGGCACCGGTGGTGGGGAGACCGACGGCGACTGCACAGTACGACGAGAATCAGTATCCATTGTGAAAAGCAGAGAGAAAATCCGAAGCTCACCCTTGAACGAGTCGTAAATGAGCCATTGGAGAGCGGTGAGGGTACCGACCTGCTCGTTCGAATCACAGGAGTCAGCTCAACGTCCTGGGACGAGTAGAGTGAAAAAGACGGAACCATGAAGATTCGGGTACCAAGACCAGCCCAGAGACCACCGAATCCAATTTGAGAGTAGATCGAGCCAACGGAAGGCTTGGCTTCTCCGGGCTTGAGGGGAGCGTTGAGCTTGGAGACCTGTGGACGTAGAGTTAAGGTTCAAAGGGAGAGTGGATAGTAGACAGCAAGTAGTAGAGAGTCGAGTTTCGGAGGGAGAGTGGTTTGTGTTTTTCGAGGGAGAGCAAAATTATTTTTCAAAGGGATTAGCGTAGGGTCTCTTCAGTGAAAAAAGGGGGAGACTTGCCATAGTATCCGCGGGGTGCGAGACCACCGCGCAGAAGACTCCTGCAATGTAACCGGCAGTAGCAGAGACACCGAGTTGCTCAAGCTTGTTGTAGCTAGCCTTGGGCTTGTCAATGAGTTCGTAGATCTTGGCGACGGTAGCTTCGAAGGACCAGCTGTAGAGTGATGAGTGGTGAGGAAGAGGGAGGGGAAGGGGAAGAGAGAAGGAAGAGGAAAAGCAAAGAGAAAAGTCAGCATTTGTCCAAGCGACTCGAGTGACCTCCGAAGAGCAACGGTATACGGTACTTACAACTTCATCATGGTGTAAGGGATTTGACGGGACCAGAGGGAAGGAAGGGACTTGAAGAGGCTATTATCGAAAAAGAATATGAAAATCAGCTCTGAAACTTGGGAAAGACGAGAAACGAATAAAGACGTACGCTCCGGCACCTTCAGCGGCGACGACCTTGTTCAATCCACCGAGAGCGCTGTTGGCGAAAGGAGGGAAAGTGGTTTGCATGCGAACCTTGACGGTTTCCATGGGGACGAGGGCGATATCGGCGAGGAATTCGGCAGAGGCGGAACCGGCAAGGAAGATGAGCGACTTGTACTTGACGGCGTTTTCGGGACCGGCGAGATCGGCGTAGGTCTTCTTGAAGTATTCGTAGAAACCGTACTTGGCAGCTCCTTGCATCGAGTATCCGATCAAAGTAGGTCCGAAACCGGTGCTGCAATCATGCAACGGACGATCAGACTCACTTCCGAGTGTTATGGCAGATGGATCGACTCACTAGAGACCTCGGACACCACCTTCGGTAGCCATAATCTTCTTCCATCCATCAGTGTTGGACTTGTACAAGTTCTTGTCAACCTGTCAAAACCGCAACCGAATATGAGCTCATACAACACGTAAATCGAGTAGTCACGTTCAACGTACTTGCTTTCGGCACTTGACGAGATCGAGAGGGGTAACGAAAGCGTGAGTAGTTCCGCAAGCGAGGATACCTCCGAGAACGCAAGCGGCGTAGTATTTGCCAGAGTAGAGCTCGATCGCCTTGGGGTTGACCTTGGAAACACCTCGGGCAGCCTCTGTTTCGATTCAACTACCGGATCAGCTACTGTTGCGCGAATGAGAGAGAGTTGAGAGAGAGTCTGAAACTGACCCTTCTCGACTACGTTCTTGGCTCCAGCGAGTTTGTCACCGGCCTTCTATATACGTTCAATCATATTCAGAGTACAGTCAGCAACCATAACACGCGAGTTGGAGCGACAATCTAGAAATTCCGATGCGTGCCGACGAGGTCGGTAGAAGGGGACAAAAACGATTGGAGAGGAACGCCCAAACGTACGGAAGCAGCGTTCGAAGCCTCCGATTTGAGTTGCTCAGCCTTGGCCTTGGCGTCTATCACATCGATCAACCGGGTCAGTCCCCCGTCGGATGAGAGGTGAGAGGTGATGGTTTAATCGAAACTCACCATCGACGACCGAAGCAGAGACACCTCCGAGGGAGAGGGTGGGGAGAGCAGGGGTCTGGAAAGAGCCAGAAACGAGGCCGGAGAGGAGGTGCGAGACCATGGTGTGCGGGAGACGGGAGGGGTGAGGTGGAAGCGTGCTAACCCCGAGAAATTTTTTGCGAGTCTGCTCTCACTCGCGAAATTATAAGACACCTCTCCTCTTCGCTATTGAAGAAGTTGTATGCGATGGATCTACCAATTGCAGAACATGTACAACAATCAAAATCTAATAGAGAGAGCCATCTCTAGAAAGACATTCCAACATCGCTCTCACTGGTTTCGAAGTCGCACCTGTACCAGCCAAAACTCGTCAGTAACGAGCAGTATACTGCTAGATATACTGCAAGGGAGCTCACCTCCAAATCCGGGCGATTCGAGTTCATTCTCGAGTTCAGCGTCGAAAAGTTTTCGCAATCCATTCACGAGCACTCCGATTCGAGGCCAACACTTCATGTGAATCCATTCCTCTGCCGAGAGATGGACTGTGACACCTCGTTCGAGTTCCATCGTGACGTGACCAGGCGAGAAGAGTAGAACGGCGTAAAGTGGAACCTGCGAACGAAAACAGTCAGTACACCGTCGTCAAACTCACTGAAAAGAGAGAAGGTGGGCGCGATGTACCTCGGTAGCATCACGCAAGAAAGGTTTTGTCGTGACATGCTTGTTGAAGTAAGTCGCGAAGGGGGTTGCGAAACGATTTTCCGAGAACAGTAGCGAAGTTGGGTGAAGGAATACTCGTCCTGTTCGATGCGAGCCAGGGATCAGCTCCTGCACCACCATATCCGCATTGAAGCGACGTACCTTCTTCCTTCTCGAAGAACTTGACCTCCCGAGATTCTCGTTCACGTTCGATCGCTCCTCCGATTCCTTTATCGAATACGGCTTTCGGTAGCTTGACCTTGACGAGTCGAGCAGTTCCAGCATAAATGATCGCCTTGAGCAGGTTCTCGTTCTGCGAGTTGTCGTTGAACGCAGGGTCGGAAGCTGAGCAGTGAATCGGAATGAACCCGACTGAGGCGAGAGCCGATAGGTAATCGTTTCGAAGCGAGAGAACGTCGCGGAAGGTCGATTGCGAGATATAGTTCTGTCGAATGATGGAAAGTTAGTCACAAAGGGATCTCGGGTGTACGAGAGGCGAGGACAGGGACTCACATCGTCAAGGAAATGGCGAAGAGCGGCTGAACCATCTTTCTTCGCGGCGAGACACGCTTCGAACGCTTTCACGTCACTGAGAAGATCCGATCGACCGGTATAGAACGATGAACGAGCCCTGTGGAAGACGACCAGCGAGTCAGTCAGGGTGACAGGCCGAATCAAGAAACAAAGCGACTGACTTTTTCGATTCCTCGCGTTTGTCCTGAGGACTCAAGAAGAAAGGTTTGCTCGACAGCAGAGCGACGATTGTCAAGATTGGATCGAGGCATCTGAAAATGGCGGCGAGGACGAGCATCTGTTTCCATGCAACGAAGATCAGCCCTTCTGCCTGCACGAATCGACTGATTGCGGACTCACCTTCGCGAGTCGGAGGTCGACGGGAATCATCGCCAAATGACAACCGAGCGGTGTCAGATGCGCCGACAAATCACTCTTCCCTTCTTTCGCTTCGACCGCACCGAGTAGCCTCAACGTCGCCCAGGCCGTTTCGATCGCCTTGACTTGTGGAGGGTCGAGAGCCTTGCCGAGGTATTCCCGCACGTCGGCATTCGGTCGAGTCGATTTGATCTGCAGGAGGAGCGATTCGAGGGGAGTTCGTCGGATCTCGGGTAGTGGTTGTGCGGGCATCGAATTCGTATCGACATAGCGAGTGTACAGCTCTGCAAGGAACGTCCGAGGTAAGCTAACTTCGACAGGTGACCAGAATCGCTCACTCACTGAAACATTCTCCAGGTCTCGTTCGTCCAGCTCGACCCCTTCTCTGTCGACCTGCGGCTCGACTCGTCCACTGCTCGACCAGACGAGTGACTCCAGTCTCAGCGTCGAAAGTGTTCTCCTTGACTCGACCGGAATCGACGACATAGATGATTCCGTCGATCGTGATTGAAGTTTCCGCAACGTTCGTCGCGACAACGATCTTTCGTTTACCTGGAGGCGTCGGCCGGAAGACGAGAGTTTGTTCGGATGTCGTCAGGTTCGCATGTAGAGGGAGGACGAGGAGCGAGGAGGCGACAGAGGGCGAGACGGCTGCTCGAATCGCGGCGATACTTTGCGTAATTTCCATGACTCCAGATACGAAGACCAGGACGTCTCCGCCTACGTCATGCGACCGATCCAAGCAATAGGCGACAGTTGCTCCGAGAACGTTGAAGTCGATTTTTTCTGCCCGAGATAGGTTCTCGAGAGTTCCGAGCGCTTTGACGTCTCGTTCAGATACACCTTCTTCGATGAAGCTGCCATGCATACGATCGATTTGAGCTTGTGTCGCCTTTCTAGCTGGTTTCGCTGTTGGTTGGAGTTTGTAGGAGGAGAGGAGAGTCGGAAGGAAAGATTCGAGGTAGTGATCCTGAACTGGATGAGTGAATCTGCAGTCGACGAGGGCAGTCAGTCGACACGTAGGCGATGACTACGAGAGCTGGAAAGAGACGAACCCGGGGATCTCGATGACTGGAGCTCCGTTGAAATAATCGGAAAATTGCTTCTGGTTGATCGTAGCTGACATCTAGAGACGATGACGATTGGTTGATCAGCTTGCGACCTCTGCCTGAGTTATTACGAGGAGTACTGACGAGAATGACTCGGATCTTCGGATTTCTAACCAAGATATCCCGCAACTCGAGCAGCAAGAAATCGGAATCGACACTTCGTTCGTGGACCTGTCGACGAGAGAAGGTTAGCGATAAAGAAGCGAGAACAAGAGATTGTTGAACTCACTTCATCGATGAAGATGTGACTGACTCCCTCGAGGTCTGGATCACCACCTCGGCTCAATCGAGCAAGGACAACTCCGGTCGTGCAGAACAGGGCTCGACAATCTCGACTTGCCCTCCTCTCTCCTCGAATGGCGTAACCGACAAGACCTCGATCTGTCGCAGAGTTGACATCCTCGCACCGCTCGTTCGCGACTCGAGAGGCGACACCGATCGCTGAAACTCGTCGAGGCTGAGTGACAACGATCGAGGTTGAAGCTCCTAGCGAGTTCACGATCGCATCCTCCAAGACGAAAGCGGGGACTAAGGAACAAGCACAGCCAGTCAAGCATAGCCACAAGAGAGAAAAGAGAAAAGCTCACCCTGAGTCGTTTTTCCCGAACCAGTTTCTCCGCACACGATCACGACTCGCTCTCGATTGATGAGACTGACGATCTTCTCCTTCATGCTCCATGCTGGCAACTTCTTGCGCTGTTCCAGCATCTTGCGGTACCCCTCCGTTTCGGCGAGTCGTTCGAAATCTGCCTTGATTCGCGCTTGCTCTGCCGCAGTCGGTTCCCTTCGAGGTTGACGTTTTCGTTGAGCTTGCGCCGATTTTGTCGTTCGAGTAGAACCATCGTCAAGATCCGAAGAAGGGATAGTTCTCGCTGCGACGTTGAGACGAGCGAGGACGGTACGCTCGTCTGGAGGATGATCGATAGCTTGTCGAACGTGGTTCTCGAGGAAGGACACCATTTCTCCAACGACTCCACCGTATCCCGCCCGAACGAGCTCCATCCAAGTTTCGCCGTGCTCTTCAGAGGAAGGAAGGAATTGCTGAGCAAGGAGGGAGAGCAGGTGAAGTCGAATGTAAGGAGGAAGTGTCGGCGAGGATACGAAGAAAGTCGGTAGATGTGGTAGCTGAGAAGTGTCATCGTCGGAAGTCGGAGAAGGGTAGAGTGATGCCGAGTGGAAGATGATCTTCAGCGAAACTTCTGTCCGAGGGGAAGGAATCAAGATCTCGCATCCTCCATCCTTGCCGATCCGCCTGAACCTCAATCCAAACATCCCTTCGAGTCCCATCAACTCGTCCGATCTTCTCTGCTCGAGCTCTTCGACGTCTTCCGCACCGAGTTGAGCTCGTTGTTTCCAGCTCTGAACGAGGTTCTCCTCCGATAGCCCCGCTTCCCTCGCTTCCGATCCCATAAGCCGCCGCGAGAGGACATCGAGTACCTTCTCCTCCGATTCATCTACGCCTTCAAGCTTCATCACTCCCTCGACCCATTCGACCGGCGTTCCAACATCCCTCGCGATCTTCTCCGCCTTCCACACCCTTCCAAGCTCCTTCGAGTCCTTACTCGTAGCGTTCCGTATCGTTGCGTCGGCAGGTTTCGAACTCTGGAAAGATTGAGGTAAATCGGATTCGGGCACGATCAGGTGTAAATGCGACATGACTGAATTCCGAAGTGTCTCGTGAGGTGTCCTCGTTGTTCTCGACAAGTTGAGTGCCCTTCGAACGTGTCCGATTCGGAATCCAATCGCGACGAGTTCGGATTCGAGGTAGAGTTCTTCCGGAGTCGAAGGAAGTTCAGTTTCGTCTGAGTGATCGTTGTTTCTCGAGCTAGATTCGAAGTCGTCCGTCGGTAAGGCTTCTCTGATAGTTTGTTCGACGAGGTCTCGAAGACTGGTCGGCATTCGTACTTCGGGAGCTTCCAACCAAGATTTCGGAAGGGGTCTCGAGACGGGTTGTCCAGAGGCAACGAGACCGCGAAGAGCCTTGTTCGATGGTGTTGCAGATCGAGAAGTCGAGGCGGATCCAGGTGCGGAAGAAGAGATGGGGGAAGGTGCGTGAGAGGCGGGCTGCGATTGCGGAGGAGGAGGGGCGGAAGCGGCTGTTTCGAACGGAGTCAAGCTCCACAGCCAGGTCTTGTTTGGGGTTGACGCTGCCTTTTCCTTCTCGAGTGCTGAATAGTAGTCTCGGACTTGAGGAGGGAGTTGAAGGTTGAGTCGTAGGTTGTTTGAGAATCGGTAGAGAGCGTAAACTGAGGCCCAGTGTCTGAGCATCGACGAAAGCGGTTAGTGAGGTCCCATACAGGCAGCGAAGCGAGAAAGAAGCTCACTTTGCTTCCATTGCCGTGGGTTTCTCGACTGCGATAGGAGAAGGAGCAGGAGGAGGTCTCATGTAAACTGTTTCGAATCCTCCATTCTTCGGATCCTTCCTCCTTAGTGTCACACTCGCCGTCCACAATGAGCTACCCGCCACTTTCTTCGTATCGACTAGCGGCCGTTCCCAATTGTTCTTCTGGCAGCGCTCTGAGAGGAGGGAGAGAGGAGTTTTGTAGCCGAGAGGAAATAGGGGAGGAGGAGGAGCTGTTTGACTCGGTTCGAGCGGCGGTGGAGCTGGTTTCGATGATCCTGCGTTCCCTGACTTGACTATGTTCGCTTTGCGTCGTGGAGGAGGTGCAGAAGAGCTGGTTGAAGGAATCGAGGGTTTCGAGGAAGTGTCGTTCTTGACGGCTTTCCCTTTCGGTGGTGCCATTGTACACGCCGCTGAATGCCTCTCGAGGACTTGTACAGTCGAAACCGGCGAGGTCGGGGATGGGTAAGGAAGGAAAGTTTCGGATTGATTTCTGCTTCTCCTTCATCACCCAACTCGCTCGTTTCAATCTCGGTTACTTTGCCGAGTGCGAGCATGGCTTCGGGCAATCCGGTGAATGGTACCTCGGCCCATCTCAGCAGCTCCAACCCTCCTCAGCCTTCGATAAACCCTCAACAATCCCGTAATCCAACTTACCCTCAACCAGCCTCTAGACCGAATATGTCACCCGCCCAGCCTACTCCAGCTCCTCCGAATCAACCTCCAGCAGCTTCGACGAGTCAACAAGCTGGGAACGCTGCTTTGAGGCCGTTGAATGTTCGAGGTGAGATCCAGATTCCTCTACTTCAGCAGCTCCGGGAGAGGTTTGCTGACAAGGAGTTCTCTCGCAGATGCTTTGCAATATCTCGACAGGGTCAAGCAGCAATTCGCGAACGAGTATGAAGGTGAGTTGCTCTCTCCCGATTATCATCCGCTCTCTCTGAGCGCACTGAACGACTGAGAGCTGATCATGCCGTGTTCTGTGTCTTATTGCAGTCTACGACCAGTTCCTTACGTGAGTTGCAGTCACCATCCCCTTCCTTTCCTTTCGTTTACCCCGCATTTTCTGACTGTCTCCTTCCTCTCGCCAAAACAGCATCATGAAGGACTTCAAGACTCAAAAGTGAGCGCTTTCCTTCTCTACGGCAAGGGACTGAGCTGATACCGAGAGTCGTACCAGTATCGACACACCGGGAGTGATTGATAGAGTTTCGACTCTCTTCCGCGGTCACCCTTCGCTCATTCAAGGTTTCAACACTTTCCTCCCTCCCGGCTACCGCATCGAATGTCGAGTATCTACGAACGCAGATGGTACGACTGGAGGACCGGGAAGCAGCAACGTGATCACGGTCACGACGCCAATGGGAGTCACGACGAGAACTCAAAACGTGACTGGACCAGCTTCTGCTTCTACTTCTTCCGGCTCAACTCCCGCTCCAGCTCAACCTTCGACATCCCATCAGGTCCCTTCATCTTCTCGATCGACTTCGAACGCTCCGACTGCCTCGAGTCAATCGACAAGTCGTCTCCCTCCCCTTCCGAGCGCTCCTGCTCCTCCTCGCCCCATCTCTCCACCTGCTCCTATACCTCCCTTCGGATCTTCATCGGGCGCAAGAAGTGGAACTCAGAGTTGGCAACAACAAACTCAGGCTGGAGGTTACGGAGCTGGAACGAACGGAGGAGCTCGAGCACGCAACACGAGTCAAGATAGTCGAACAGCTACTCCCCAGCAACCTCAAACTCAAGCTTCTGCGCCTCAGCAACAACAACGAACAGCTCACTCAACGGTCGCTGCTACTCCTAAGCCCGTTCCTCTCGCCCGCGTTTCTTCTCAAGACCAAGTACCGTCTCGACCTCAATCTTCGACTCCGGCTCAAGCATCTTCATCCACAACGGCGACTCCAGCTCAACCAGCGCAACAGACCGCTGCAGAGACCCCAACTTCCTCGACTCCCGCTCAACCTCAAATCATGGAGTTCAATCATGCGATCACCTATGTCAACAAGATCAAGACTCGATTCGCGAAAGAGCCCGAAACGTACAAGACGTTCCTCGAGATCCTTCAGACTTATCAGAAAGACGGAAGACCGATTCAAGAGGTGATTATTTCGGCTCCCCTCTCGACCGTTCGAGCGAGCTTACTAACATCTTGGCTTATCTGACTCTCAAGGTGTATCAACAAGTCACGGCGTTGTTCCGAGACGCTCCCGACCTTCTCGACGAGTTCAAGGCGTTCTTACCCGATACTTCCGGTGAAACTGCTCAACCTCCCGCACCTTCTACCTCGGCCTCTCCAACGAAACAAAAGACAGGAATGAACAAAACTCTGTCACAGACGGCGAGGAAACCCATGGATCAAGGAGTCGAGAAGAAGAAACGGGCAGCGCCGGGAATGGGGGAGAAATCGAAAGCGAAACGAACCAAAGTCGCTCATTCTCAACAAGGTGGACTCGATTCACCTCCTCTCGCTGGACCTTCTTCGACGAGCGCCTACAGACAGCAGCAACAACAACAACAACAACAAGCCGCGATGGTTGATCCTTCTCTCCCTCCTTCTCCCTTCGCTCCTCATCACGCTCACGTCGGTCATCCTCACCCTTACGGTCCTCCAACTTCTGGATTCCGTGGCGCCCCTCATCTTCAATCCGCCTACGACGCTTATCTAACAACTCATCGAGCTCCCCCCCTCGTTCAACCAGAAGAATTCGGGTTCTTTGATCGAGTCAAGAAGTTCCTCGACGATCGAGCGGCGTACACAGAGTTCCTCAAGTTACTCAACCTATTCACTCAAGAGATCATCGATCTTCCGACTCTCTTGAACAAGAGTTTGCTCTTTATCGGTGCGAGCGAGGAATTGTTCGTTCAGTTCAAAGCTCTCGTCGAATGGGATGCGGCGAAGGACGGTAGAGTCGAAGGAGAGGATTGGATCATCGATAACGAACCCGTGTTGGATCGACCTCCGGTGCTCCTTCATCTAATGAAGAGTTATGGACCGAGTTACCGTCGACTACCGGATTCTGTAAGCCTCCTTCTGGACGATCATCGAGAAGTCAAGACTGACACACTTGTCGAGAACAGGAAATCGATCTCGCCTGTTCAGGTCGATCTCCGCTCGAATGGTCGGTCCTGAATGACGAGTGGGTTGCGTACGCTACCTGGGCCTCTGAAGGATCCGGAGCGCATCGAAAGAACCCTTACGAAGAAGCGCTGTACAACTCCGAACAAGAAAGACATTGGTACTCGTTCCACCTCGCTTCGATCGCTCGGACAATCGCTCACTTCGAACCTATCGCCGCTCGAATCGCCCTCGCGACGCCGGAGGAACGGACCGAGATCAAGGTCGTCAACGAGGATGGTCAGTTGATGGGATCGGCACCGAGTGTCTACGAAAGAATCATGAAGAAGATCTACGGAAAGGATCACGGGTGGGAAATCCTTCAATCTCTCGAAGATAACCCGGCCGTGGCGGTACCGATCGTCTTGGCGAGGTTGAAACAGAAAGACGAGGAATGGAAGAGGGCGGAGAAGGAGTGGAACAAAGTTTGGCGCGAAGTGGTGCGTTCTCAAGTTTCTTTCAGTCAAACTCGACATTTGACTGAACATTTGCGGTAACCACAGGATGCGAAGAACTTCTATCGAGCTCTCGATCATCAAAGTATTCCGTTCAAGGCGGTCGACAAGAAGACAACGACCACGTCGAAAGCTCTCACGAACGAAATCGAAACTCTCCGACGAGACAAGCTACAGAAGCGATTCGACGTTCCCACTTCGAAACCTTTCCTGAAAGAATCTGCGAGTACGATCACGGCAGTCCCCGCGATGAACCCCTTCTCTTCCTCTGTCGCCGACAGCGATTCTCCTCCCCTTCGACCTCTTCATCAATTCGAATTTCATATGGAAGATCGATCGGTTCTCTTCGACGTCCTCAAACTCACCTTCTCGTACCTCGATCGCGACCAATCGGGCTTCTCGGTACCCGAACGAGCTCGAGTCGAAGCGTTCTTGCGACTTTTCGTTCCGTTACTATGGGGAGTCGAAAAAGATGAACTCGAAGAGAATCTCGGTCCTTCAGCTCACGACGATGCTGCAGATGTCGAGGAGGACGAAGGGGAGCTTGATCAGGATGGAACGAACGCTGGAAGTGACGGAGAAACTTCCTCGGTCGGAGCAGAGACGGAAGCTTCGACAACACCTTCCATAGGAGCAGGTCGACGAGGGATCAACGGTCACAAACGAGGAGGAGCTGCCGATCTACGGAAACGACTACTCTTACACGCTGCTGTCACCGCCGCTCGTCGTTCCGCCGCCACAAATGGAGGACCGCAAGACCTTTCGACAAACGACGAACCCGCGACCTCGATTCTCGGCGAAACGAATTGGATCCACCTCAGTGAGACGCACGAAGGCGATCTCGCGGAGAAGATCGGTTCTGCAGACGACGTTCTCGAACCTCGAAAGTTTAGCTTCTTCACGAACTCGACGTTTTACTGTCTGGTTCGAATCATGCACGTGAGTCTTCGCTTCAGCATCCTCTCGCATCTTTTCGAGAGACTGATTAGTGGGACGTCTCATCAGGTCATGTATCATCGACTCCTCTCGTTCAAGCGACTCGCATCCGAACTCGCTCAAACTGGTCAACATCGTCGTTTGAGTCCTCTCGGTCCCGACCTCGGTCTTTCGCTTCCCGTCGGAGTCGTCGACACGGGAGAGAACCCCGCAGAACACTACTACGATTACGCTCTCGAACTCGCCGAGAAGCTCTTCGATGGCGATGTCGACCAACAAACTTACGAAGAACAATTGCGGTACATGGGAGGAATTCGGTCTTACCCGTTGTTCACGCTCGACAAGTTGATCTCGACCGTGATCAAACATATTCACACGATCAACAGCGACGCGAAATGTCAAGATATCGTTTCGTTACTCGAAAAGGATCGCGCGAGATCAGTCACGACTCCTCGTCAACAGATCGCGTACAGGATGGCGGTCGAATCGATTCTCTCATCAGATGAGAATCTCTATCGGATAGAATGGGTTTGTCTCAGATCGCTCGTGCCTCGAAAGAATAGTGCTGATCTCTTCCGAGCGTAAACAGATTCCGAATGCTCAAGTTTTGAGCGTTCAACTCCTTGGCAAAGAAGACTTGACCCTCGACGAAGCCAACTTCTCGGAAGAGCGACTCTATCAATCCTGGATTGCATCGTATGCATTGACCTCGCCGAGTGAGGGAATCGGAGCTCGGGTTCAAGCGCCTTTGCTTAAACGGTAAGCGTCACGCTCAATGCGCTCTATCTTGCATCAACTGACATTGCCCTCTTCGTCCGCCATAGAAACCGAGCACAGGTCAGCGAGGAAGAAGAAACCGACGACCTCGCCCTTTCGCCCGGTCTTCAAGTCAAAGTTCGATCAGGCGAATACCGGTTGTTGTTTGTCGCGAACACTGAAGATTACCTCTATCGAAGGCGACCTGTCGACCCTTCATCCTCGTCCTCATCGTCGTCGATTTCGAAGGGGAAGGGCAAGGCTCGGGAGGAAGACAGCGAACGAGAAGAGGGGGAGGTGAACGACCTCGATGGAGCGGACAAGATGCTCGAAGACGGAGTCGACGTCGATGGAGAAGTGTCGATCCAACGTAGGAGGAAGGAACGGTTCGCGCAATGGTTAGACGAAAGAGCAGGATTTGGAAGCCTTTCGGGAGGAGCTTTGGCCGTCTCTCTTCCTCCTTTACCACTTCCCCCGGTTCCCGTCGCCGCTCCACTCCTCTCAGACGCTCTACCATCTCTCGAAGGACCTGTCGTTACGCAAGTGGAGGAAGGAGAATCGCAGAAGGAGACGTCGAGATGAATGCTTGAACGAGTTGAATGTTCCCTCTCTTTATTGCCTTGTTGTCATTCTAGCATGTTTCAGTCCCATCGCTTTCTCGCTTGTTTCGCCGTTGCGAGGGACTGCAAGTCCGGATCAGAGCTGGTCGTGCGGGAAACGTTTGAACGAACAAAGCAGAAATCCAAGTTGCAAAGGAAAAACAAAGAACATTGAAACCTTGAAACACACATCGCAACGACAAGACTCTTTCGAACGCGAACCAAATTCATCTTCTTTCCGGGTAATCTCACCCTTTCCTCCTCGCTTGTGCTTCCTTTCTCGACTCGACTTCAGCTCGACCTTTTGATCCTATTTCGCTTGTACAGCGACGATCAAGTCTACCAGTACTTTCCCAGCATCTTTTCAATTCTCCTCTCTTGATCCTAGCGACGATGTCCTTGTAATGTTGACTATCTCGAATCTCTACCCAATGCTCAGATACGAATTCGATGATCGCTCCTTGCACTTCTTCGTGAGCGAGTGAGAGAGGGGAGAACAGTTCTTCAGCGGCGTTGGAAACGGTGAGGGAAGTTTTGTAGGTCGAGAGGGCTAGTTGTCGGAGAGACTGAAGTCGATAAAGGAGAGCGAGACGATAGATCGACTTTGGGGAAACTGGAAGAGGAAGTTTCGGGGTGTCGGCAAGAGACTTCTCGAGCAACGATTTGCGAGTCGAGGCAGGGGTTGGCGCGATGCAGGAGGAACGCAGTGGAGCGAAGCGAAGGTAGCCGGAATCGAGGTAACAGAGAAGGGCTTTGAACGTCGAATAGCGGAGGTCTTTGACGTTGACTTGACGGAAGGGATTTGGAGCATGGAGGTTGGTCGGTTCGACAGAGGACAATCCGACTTCCGCAGCGTAAACTTCGTCCCCTTCTTCGTCCGAATCGGGATAGTCTTCGATTCCGTCGTTCAACGTTTTGAGAGTGGCCGACGGTAGAGCCGACGAAGAAGCGTTGCGCGTGGCTCGACCTGTTTTTGGCTTCAAGGCAAATTGATGACTTCGGAGGGAGTTTTGAAGAACCACAGGAAGACCATTGGTCCGAGCGAAGAGTTCGAGTCCTCCTCCTGCTCGTGCGAAGAAGAAACGAAGATCATTGGGTAGAGGAGAAGAATACAAAGCTGGAGGCGGACCATTCAGGGTGTGAAAATCGCTGTCAGAAGAAAACGAAGAAAAGGAAAAAGCTTACTCGAGAGGGTCTCAGCTTTGGTACTGGGTTCGGGACAGGTGGCACTACGAAGCTCGAAGTTGAATACATAGAGTCGTTGCGTTTCTGGTTTGTAACGTCCTCCTGACTCGAGGGCAAACTCTTGCAATTGCTTTCGAAAGACAGTGTGCCCAAACCCGTTGTACTTCGGGTCCGGTAACTCCGAAGACAGCGGGAAAGGACAGGTGTCGATTTCAACGATACTGCCGTCTCCTGCGACCCAGCAAAGGGTACTTTTAGACTCAATGTCCCAACCGAAAGTTGGAGGCTTTGGTCCACCGAAAAAGACGTGGAAAGTAACCTTCGGCGGATCTTGCGTGGCAGCTACCTTGAAGACCCACTCTCCAGGCAACCTTTGTTCCTTAGTGATGTTTCTGCTGAAGTTCAATTTCGGATCGAGGATGTCGAGGTCGTCAAGGGTGAAGGAGAGCTTTTGGTAGAAAGACGAGGTGCATGCCGTGCTGAGGGACGGCATGTTTCTGCTCTAACTGTTCGTACTGTCGAAACAAGGTCGCGTTGTGACGGGAACAGATTCAAGAACCAAACTCGAGGTCGCGAGCGGAGTCGATCTCTCTCTCCTGCCATCTGCCGTCAGAGGCAGTTTTTTACTCCTCTGACTAGCTATCACAACTCCTACTTCGCCCCTCTACACCTATCCATGCCTCTCACTTCAGCAACAAACTCAAACTCGGCTCATCCATCTTCTTCGGCAAAGATGTCATCAACGACCTCGACTCAACGACGGAACGGTAGGAATAATGGGCAAGATTACAATCATGTGAGTCTGCTCCGCTAGGTGACTGTCCCAACCGAGTAGCGAGGCTGACTCGATCGCCACCCCCTGCTCTCGCTCTCTCCCAGTTGCTCGGCTTTACTCTCCCTCCTCGTTCCGCTCCTGCGAGTACCCATCTACCACGAAGGTCTACGAAACGGACCCACTATCACGGTGGATTCGATCGACAACGTTTCGTCCATCAGTTCAGATACGTCGTTGATCCTTCGAAAGGTCAGTCTCCTCTCTCTTTCCCTCCCTTCGCTGCGTGATTCAGGGCTGACAAGTTCCTACTGCTCTAGATTACACCGCACACTTTGCCGACCCCGACATTCACCTCGATTGGAGTGATATCCTTCAAGTGATTCTCCCCACTTCGTCTTCGGCTCTTTCGACGGTTTCGACTTCTGGGATCGATCAAGCGGTAGACGGAGAGAGTGGAAGGAAGGGAGGCGCGATTCCGACGTGTCCGATTTGCTTGAGTGAACCTACGGCTGCGAGAATGGTCAGTCGCACGTTCGCTTGTTCAACTACATCTCGAATTTATGTCACTGACTCGCTTTTGATTTCCTCGCAGACCAAATGCGGTATGCACAGATTCTATTCTCAGGTCGCTGGGAGTTAGAGCATTGACTGACTTTCGTCGCTCTCAACAGGTCACGTCTTCTGTTACCCATGCGTTTTACATTACCTCGCTTTGGCGGATCACGGTCAGAAGTTCCGCAAGTGTCCCGTGTGCCACGAGTGAGTAGGCTCGATTCCGTCAATTCTGACCCGATGTATTGATTCGTCGCCTGTTGACAGCTCAATCTACGCGAAAGATTTGAAATCTGTAAAATGGCATGATCCAGTCGGCGCCCAACTCATCGCAGCTTCCACTTCCTCATCCACTTCGACTCCATCTGCACCTACTCCAGCTTCATCCTACGAAGCCGATCTCGCGAGAGCTCTCGCCCTCTCTTCCCTCGAATCCTCCCAGAAACAGCAATCGACTTCACGAAAACAAGAAACTCTCAAGATGCGACTCGTTCGCCGACCACAGATCACGACTCTCGCTCTACCTCGTTCGTCAACCTGGCCGTCCGAAGCAGTTCCACCTCTCCGAGCGCCGTGGCAGTTCACGCCGGACGCTTTCGCTTATGCGAAATTCATGCTCGGAGCGCCCGACTACATGCGGGACGAGCTGACGGCACAGAAGGAGGAATTGCAGAGGGAAATTGCAACGTTGAGAAGATGGGGACAGAGAGGAGCGACCGATGAGGAGCTGGGAGTCGCTTTCGTTGAGGCGGCGTCGAGAAGGGTAGACGAGCAGTTACAGAAGGTCGAAGGATTGAAGACGACGAGTGTCATGACGGCAAGGAAGAAGTCGTTGAGGGAGATTCACGAGATTCAGGAGAAGAAGGGGAAAATGTCAGAATCGGCGTCGTTACCTCTGCTGTCGGAAACGAGCTCGAGCGAAGTAGAGGCGGAACCAGAAGTTGTCGAACCTGCCGTTCCTGAGAAGGAGGAGGAGGAGGAGGAGGTTCCACTCGATTTCCTCAGCTCACGGAACCCTAATTCTACAACCCTCTCTTCGAACGCTCCAACTTTCGTTCCACCTCCATCTCTCCTCACCCCTCTCAAGAAACCTCCACATCAACGTCGTAACGTTCTCCCACCTCCTCAACCTGACGAAGATCCAGCATTCTACTTCTACCAAGCCGCGTCTGGTCAACCGATCTTCCTCCAACCTCTCGACATTCGAATCTTGAAATCACATTTCGGCACCTACCAGGCGATGCCCGACTCTATCGAAGTCGTCGTCGAAGGAGCCGACGAAGGATCGATGAACGAAGAACTCCGTCGTCGCTGCAAATGGCTCGCTCATCTTCCCATTTCATCCGACGTCGTCTTCATCGAATCTGATCTCAGTCGAGTCGTCTCAAAGAAATCCCTCGAACCTTACTCTACTGCTCTCAAACAGCGTCGGAACAAGAGAAGAGATAAAGCAAGGAAGGAGGACAAGGCCAAATTGAAGAGTGAACAGAAGGCGGCTCAAGCTTTACCGATTTATCCTTCGACGGGAGAGTTTGGAGTACCTCATTCGATCCCGTTCTCAGCTTCCTCTTCCTACAACGCTGCCCCTTCTAGCTGGGACGACTTCCACGCGTTCCCTTCCCCCGCTCCAGCAAATCCTTCTCGTTCTCCAACTGCACCTGCGACCCTCTCGACTTCCGCCAACTCGAATCCACCAAGCAATACGGCAGCCTCGAACTGGTCGAACCGGTCATTCGCCTCGGCTCTTCATTCGACTCATTCGGCGGTTTACGACGAAGATTTCGATGATCGATGGAATGAAGTTGAAGAATCTCTCGGTCGACAACGGATAGCTGCCGCAGGAGGAGGAGGAGGTACACCGAATGGAAACGCGAAGACGAGTGCGAATGCCGGAGGAGGGAAGAAGTCGGGAGGAGGAGCTGGAGGTGGTGGAGGAGGGAAGAAATCGAAAAAAGGAATCACGTTGAATCTGTCGGGAGGCGGAATGAGAGGCAGTGGATGAGTCTTGCGTATTGATCACGTTCTAGCTGCATGTCTGTGAGGTTTTGTATGGTGTCGTATTCTAGCCCTGTCCACTTGTCTCCCTCTCTCTCGCTCTCGCATTTTGTCTAATGAAGCCAAAACATCTCGTGATTCTGACAAATTTCGAGCGATGAAGTGTGGGTGAGAGAGGTGCATTTATTCACATAGACTATAGACAGCAAAGAGAGAGAGAAAGGGAGAACAATATGCCTCTGAACCAGCGAGGGAGATAGATAGATAGGGTAAAATCAGAAACACAGAGAGCTAGCACTGAGTGGATTGAGCGGAAGGTAACGATAGGGATGCGGAGTTCGAGCGGGGTCTCAACGAAGAGGCGTTCATTGACGGAGGTATCCGGCGAGTTCTTCGAGACCATTCCTGAGAACAACGTCGATTTCTCCTCCATCTTTCTTCGCTTTGACGTCGAATCCTCCTCCTTCCACGCCTCGATCTTCCGTCTTTCTCGGGATGTAAATCGTCTTCAACTGTGGGGAGTCACACGCGTATTACTCAGTAATCGACTCTTCGCGAATTGAAAGAGTAATGAACGATTGACTCACGCCGTAAGAAGCGGCTGCCCTCAAATCGTTAACGTGACTGGCGACCATTGCAACCTTTCCTCGTTTGATATCTTCCTCAGAGTATCCCAGGAGTGCAGGAGCTCCGAGATACATCTTTGAATTGGGTTTGTACGATTGAAGGAGATCTCCCGAGAAGTGAGCGTCGAATTGAAGGTTGTTGGTGCGAGCCTGACGAGATGCAACGGAGTGTAAGCATCGAGGAATGACGTGATGAGCTAAAAGAGACATACGATATCGACCAGGAGACGCAAGTTTCCGTTCGAAAGAGTTGCGGTGAGAATCGTTGGTTCGATTTTACGAATCGCTGACAATCCCATCTTGACATCCGGCCAAGCTGCAAACGATACAGTGAGCTCGAGTACAATCGAGAAAGGGTTTGCGAGGTGAGCTTACTCTCGATTCGGTGCCATAGTTGACAGACTTTCTTTCGTTCGTATTCTGAAGCCCATAGTTGTCCCGCGGCTTCGTAAGTCGGCGAGTCGAGGAGATCGTTCAGGAGCTACACTCAGAAAGGTCTCCCTCATCAGTACTCGAGCCCAATACAGTCCGACGAAGGATGAAATTTACCTCGAGATGGAGTTCGTCGATATTGTTGGGTCCTTCTCCTCCCGCTGCAATCTCTCGACTGCTTCAAGCTTCCGAATCAGTTTCCATATGATTCCGTGACATATGAGAGTAGACTCACGTTCGCTTCATGTAACCTGCTCTCCAATCCCTCGCGAATCGCATCCAGTCGATTTCCAAAATATCGATTGGAACTGTCCGCTCAAGCGAGTCAGCTACCTGTCAATACCGTTCTGAGTGTCTGTGTACTCACTCCTGATTCCTAGATGACTCGCTGAAGTCGGAGGACCGGCCTGTTTAGATTTAGCGTTGTTCCTCGCTTTCGTCTTCAACGAACGAGAGATGGAGGTCTCCCAATCTGTCAAAGTACCGAACGTATCGAACAAGAGGCATCGAACACCTTTGAGAGGAGATTCCGAGGAGGATGACATCGCGCGAAGAATTAGGGGTTTTGAAGATCTAGCGAAGTGAAACGGGTAGACGGGTCGAGGACAGAGTAGTTTGAGTATCGTGGAGTCGAGTGGACGGATTGAATAGTCCGAGAGTTTGGGCGAGTGGGGGACAGCAAAGAAGCGAGAAGGAGGTTCGAAGGTTTAGACACGTAATTGAAGCGCTATTAGGTTTTTAGTAACCGAGCTTCCGCATACAGTCTCTCTTGCGAGGTGCTCAAGCTACTCGAGCGGTGATGGTCGACAGCGACCGAGGATAATTACAAAGTGCGACGTTGATGGAAAAAGGACATCGCAAAAAGAAAAGGTTGCGAGAGGTCAAAAATGTCCACGATGCTATATCCCTGCCTCAACCGTGCTCCATTCACCCCTTTACGACCATCCTAGAGACTCTGTCGTCGGTGTGGGCCTCCTGGCAGAACCAGGTGAGAACGGTTCTGTACAACGAACTCGATTCGGACGGGATGTCTTCGAGGAACGGACGGCGCTGGAAGGCCTGATTGCTTGCCGGCGTGTTCGAGCTCTCCACAGAGTCTGCTCACCTCCGCTGGGGTCCGGTCGTGCTCGTTCTCGAGGGTCTCCCTCATTTTGTTGACGATTGATTCCAACCGTTCCCGAAGATTGAGCTTTCGTCGTGCGAGAATCTGCGTGTAACCCACGAGCGCAGCTGCCCAACAAGCGGTATAGATATTAGCTATACTCAATTCGATCCAGACGTCACTGGCGATGCTTACCTTGAATCCCAGGAATTTTCTTGGGATCCCCCCAGAGTCCTCGAGCTTGATCAAGCGCTTCTTTCTGTTCTTCGACCTTCGTTTCCATAGTCCTAACATCGTTTATCGTGCGTATGTAAAGATCCTGGAACTTCGAGACTGAAGAGCAAGCGCCGAGGCTGTTAATCAATGAAGCTCCGAACACGGAGTGCAGGGAGATTGGGGACTCACCGATTGCCTGAACTTGCGGTGAGAGTTGCGTTGGCATCCTGTACTTTGAGTGCGCGCTAATGCGGAGCAGAAAGACGAGGTTAGACGAAGTAACGAGACGAGAGCTTTGAAGTCGAAAGCACCACGCGGAGAAGAGCCGCGCGCGCCTCTCATCTAGGCTGAAACACGATCCGTGCCCTCGAAAGTGTCGCCTCGGCGAAGTGAGTCGTAACTCCGATCAGACACCATACGTGACCTTTACCAATGCGAAAGAACCGAATTCGTTTTGTTACATTGGGAAATCCCTAGAAACTATCATCCGAATCGTAAGCACTCTTGCGAGTGAACTATCGACGGCAAAAAGGACGATCTGAAGTCAGTTCTGCCCTCGCAAACGAGGTTGTGAGCCAGGATGAGCAAACTGCTTACAGTGATTTTACCCGCCGCTTTCGAACCGCTTCCAGCTCCACCTGCTCCAGATTGACCCTTTTCCATAGCTTCGACCTGTGAGGACCAATTCGCATACATCGTGAGCGCTGAACTACGGCACGTTAGTAATTCGAACGAAGGATCCTCACTTGATCCAAAACGTCAATCAATTGCTCCTCTGATACTCGTCCCCTCAATTGTCCACTTTGAGCCATCCTCATCAGTAGCTGTTCGATCGATCGGGCTCGTTCAGGCTTCACAAGTCCTATCCGTGAGACTGTCAGACAAACCCAGAAGGAGAGTCAGTTTTCGCAACAACACTGCCGCATTGAGACGACGACCTGAGACCTCTTCCCCGCTCCCTTCACAGAGTTGTATCGGAACGGAAGCTCCATAAAGGCAGCAGACACTCACGTCGTTCCCTAGCTTCATTCGACAAGATTTGACGCATGATCGTCCTCCTCTGTTCTTCCTCCGCTGCCATTTTCGCCGCCTGATCTTCTCCTCCCGCTCCCCCGGGTCCTCCAGCGCCAGCTCCTCCGGCACCAGGTGCAGCACCAGGTGGTAGACGAGAGGAAGAGGGACCTCCTCCTGAGGAGGAACCTTGGAGTTCTGCCATGCGTTTCTGAAGGAGACAATCCCGGGTCAGAAAGTAGTGAGAAGGTCAGAGAAGAGTGAAACAACGACTTACGGCTCGGATAGCTTCGAGATCTCCGTCCATTGCGTTCGAAAGTTCACGTGAGTTTGATGAAGAGAACGAGTCAGGGACTGGGTACAAAGACGGCTTTTACTGCAAGTCGACTTCAGCGATGTATCAGACTGTGTCTATGTCGTTCCGGTCGAAAGAGAGGCTCTCGCGGGTGAATGGTTCCAGAAGAAAGATGAAAGATCCGAGTCCGCTCTCCCTTCTCCCACTTCATATCGCTTCTTCCGAATCGACCATACCAGGAACTCGATGTCAAGTCCTCCTCGGCCCGAGCCAGTCGACTCGGATCGCGCGATCAAGCGACGAAGAACCTCGTCTCCAGCATCGTCCTCCTCAAGGACTCTCCATTCCCAATCTCCACCACGCGCAACGACGCAGGATGACGAAGTGAAGCAATCGAATGACAAAGGGAAAGGGAAAGGCAAGAGTAGGGCAGAGAGATTAGCAGGATTCGATGACGAAGAAGAAGAGGAAATCCCTCAGCCTATCGCAGCTGTCGAGGGTCAGCACGACGAGGAAGGCGTGAATGGAGAAATCGATCACGACGAGCTATGTGCTATCTGTCTCGCTCCGATAGATAACAAGGTGAGCCTCCATTTCCACTTTGGGTTATTCAACAATTTCAATTGACCTATACTTCGAGTGCGATCAGACGGTCATCTACCCTTGTCACCACGGCCAATTCTGTTGGAACTGTATCAGAGCATGGACTGATCAATCGAGAAAAGTTAGCGGGCCTTTTCCCTTACTCTTCTCTCTCACTACTTTGCTAAGCTTGTTTCCTCCGTGCTCTCCAGTGCCCGCTTTGCCTCGGTCCGATCGAGCACTTGATCCACAACATCCGCTCGACGAAAGACTACTCGACATATCATCTCCTTCCACTCCACACCCTTCAAAGCAGCGGATCCTCAACCTCAATCACCCCTTCCTCCTCACGTCCTCGTCGACCTCTTTCGACCTCCGCCTCTCTCCCTCGCCACGCCCTCTACGGTAGACAAGCTATACAAACGCTCGATAGTCCAACTCCTCGAGAACGACTCGAAGAGATCGCGCTCGAACGACGAAAGTACATCTATCGAGAAGGACTCTACGCGAAACACGTCGCTTCGAATCGATACACTGGGTTCAAACCTTTCAGTCCTCAGACCTTTTCGCTCAACTCGGAATTGAAGGCGAAAGTGATCAAGTTCATTCGAAGAGAGGTAAGTTTGGCGTATCGTCTGACTCGTCCCTCTCCGATTGAGCTGACTTGTAGATCGTACATTATTCAGCTACAAGTCTTTCCAGCAGTTGATATCTCCTTCCTCACGACCTACCTCATTTCGATCGCCTCTCAACTCGACCTTCGTTCCCCTGCCGCTCTACGCTTAGTCTCCGATTTCCTGTCCGAATCCGACGCGCAACATCTAGTACACGAAATCGTCACGTTCGCTCGTAGTCCCTTTACGAGTCTGGAAGGGTACGATCGATTCATCCAATACGGGAGACCAGAGAAGCGAGCCGAACTGGAGAAAATGGTGTTTGAAACTGAAGAGCTCGTCGCAGAGTCTGGAAAGAAGGAAGAGGAGAAGGGGGAGAGGGAGGAAGCACCGAGGTTCGCGAGGAATATGGTAGACCGAAGAGAGGAGGAAGAGAACCGAGTGAGGGAAAGGAGGTATTCGAACGTCTCGAGAGGAGGAGGAGGAAGACCTCGATCGAGATCAAGATCTAGATCTCCCTTCCCACCACCGCCGCCACGATCTCCACCTCGAGATAACTACAGGAGGAACAGCTTCGCGAGAGGAGATGGGAGGAACGGATTTGGGGGGAAGATGAAAGAGCCAGATTGGAGGGATCGAGACGAGCGATACACGGGGAGTTATTATCGCCACAGTCAATCGAGGATGGATCGAGGGAAAGGGTTCAATGATCGAGATAGGGGAGACGAGAGGAGAGCGAGGAGGAACAGTGGGAGGAAAGAGAAGAGGGAGAGTTTTGGAACGAGAGATCGAGGCTATCAGCCCAGAGGCCGGGGAAGGAGTTATTCGAGGTCACCGTCACCGCCACCGGGCTACGACTACGATAGAAGGCCGCGGAGATCTAGGCAGGATGAACCGAGATCCATTTCCCGAGATCGCCGCCGACGACATTCGCTCTCCCGTTCTCGATCTCGATCTCGTTCTCGACCACGCTCTCGTTCGCCCTCTCCATTCCTCTCGACGAATCAAGCCCGTCGGTCTCGTTCGCCAACTCCAACTCGTCTTAACTCGGAAGCTCAACGAACTCCGACTCCTCCGCCTCAACCTCCTGCCCATGCGAACGACTCCGAGTATCAAGATGTCATCTCTCTCTCGGCTCCAGCTCTATCCCCGATGCCTCAATCGCCTACCCGACAATCCGAATCGATTTCGCAAATAGCGACGAATGGAGAACGAGTTGACGATTCCGCCCCGGCAATAGGAGGAGGAGGAGCGTCCCGAACGAAGGCATCGACGTTCAAACCTACTCTGTCGATCTTCGGAGCTGCTCGAAGGACGTTGCTCGGAAACGGAAACACTTTGACCTTTTCGAACGAGGGTAAAATCGAACTTCAAGTGGCTGGAACCTCGAAAGCCTCAAACGGAGCAGCCAAGTCATCAGAGGTCAACCGGGATGGAGGTGATGAGCGGGAGAAAGCGAAAGACACCGTATCGAGGAGTCCGGCGAAAAAGGAGAAACGTATTCTCGAGGATCGATATCAACCGGTCGCGGCGCCTCCCTCGTTACTCTCGAGGATGGGACCAGCTCTCTCTGCACCACTTCCTCCATCTCCCGACCTTTCGTCTCCCGATTCGACCGCAAACGCTTCTTCGATCACCCCGAGCACGGTCGCTTCGAAACTCAAGGCAAAGTTACAGGAGCGTCTAACGGCGGAATATCGTCAAGCGCTCTCACAACTCTCGTCTTCAGCGAAAGCATCTTCGACTGCGGTTACGAACGGCAACGAAGCGAAGAAGGCGGGCAAAGTCGATCTACGAGCACTCCTTCAATCGAGGTTGCAAGCCGAGAAGGCTTTAGCCTACGATTCCGCCCAACGCCGCTCCTCGACCTCTTCCTCAGCAGCAGTCGCGGCGTCCGATCAATCGACCTCCCTTCACTCTCTCGTCTCTTTCCATTCTTCCCCTTCTCGAACGACGTTCAGTCAGGCAACAAAGGATCTCTTGTTGATGAGGTTGGAGGAGGAAAGGCTATTGGCTCAGGAGCAGAACGAAAGATACGAGTCGTCACGACTTCACTCGAACTCGGTCCATGTCAACTCATTCTACTCGCCTCCCGTCGTTAAAGCGTCACTCGCCCCGACTCTTCTGCCCTCCTCCTCTTCCCCTTCCACCGCTCTCACGACGACCCCTTCGAAATCGACGAACGAATCGGACCTCAAGGCGAAACTCCTCGAGAAGCGCAAAGTCGCTGTGGAGCAAGAACTCAAGAAGCGGAGCGGAGAATTGAAGGAGAAGTTGATGAGGGACAAACTTCTGAAACAGAAGCAGTTGATCGCGGAGAAGAAGAAACTGGAATCAGGTTGAGGTGGACGAAGGATGGTTTCGCCCTTGAGCGGATAGAGTTGATCACATTGGTACTTGTTGACAATAGTTCAGTAGTAGCTGAAGCATTGCATTGCAGCGCGTAGTAGTCACGAAGGACTTCATGACGAGAGCTGAGATTCGTAAGTTTCGCGAGCTGTCTCGAGCTCAACCAGGCTATTTCTATCGTTTCGCACGAGCTGGAGAAATCAGATGGAGCTAAGCACTGTGTCACGCTCACCAACAGCGTCCTTCGTCTCCACGACACATAGACGTGGGGAAGAGCTAAAGGGGAGTCAACAAGAGTCAAAACTGACTCTTCGGAAAAATATCGAAACCTCTCTCGCTACAAAACTCACGCCCACGATCTCTCTCGTGCTTCAACAACGGAGCAAAGAGACACTACAGTATCCTCGAATAGGCCGGCGGTACATTCGGCAAAACTTTCAGAGTCATAGTTCGAGGGTAACACTTTTACAAGTCCAATTCCTGACTCAAAAAGGCTCGGAAATTGTCGGCTGCCAAAACTTTGCGACTCTTCCCGGCAGAACTTTTTCTGGCTTCGAACCTCTACTTCATCTCCTTCATCATTCTCTCCTCCAGGAACATCTTGCGTCAAACCGAGACCCTAGCAGTCTCCCGTAGACTCGTCTCGCCTCGTCAAACTCGACCAGTTCTCAACTTTTCGCGGCCCACATTTACCCCACTCAGAGCCATGTCGACTTCCTCCTCCTTCACCGCTGCTCATCGAAACCCTGCCGAACCACCATCGCTGGGCCCTAGAGAGCTCCAAACAGAACGCGCGCTTTCGAGGCTCGATTCTATTCCAGGTGCACTCGAAAAATACACCTACTTGGCAGGATTGAAGGCACGGAATGAAGAATTGTACTACAGTGTAATCCTCGCTGCTCCCCAAACCGTGATGGTGAGTTTTGCTCCCTGAATTTCCAGTTTTCAGTTTTGCGAAACTTAAACTTTTTCGATTAGCCTGTCATCTACACGCCGACAGTAGGAAAAGCTTGTCAAGAGTACTCGCTCATCCACCCTCCTCCGATCCCAGCTGCCGCCGCGACAGAACCGATTCGAAACCTCTACTTAACATACGACGATTTACCGAACTTACCTCAAATCATCGCGGGTCTGAAGACTCGTCTACCGAAAGACGAAATGAAGATGAGTGTA
Organism: Sporobolomyces salmoneus; assembly: GCF_050403485.1. NCBI lineage: Eukaryota > Fungi > Basidiomycota > Microbotryomycetes > Sporidiobolales > Sporidiobolaceae > Sporobolomyces > Sporobolomyces salmoneus. The sequence continues at coordinate 27,316 of NW_027481057.1, forward strand.
GTTACGGATGGCTCGAGGATTCTTGGCCTGGGAGACCTCGGTTGCGGCGGAATGGGAATTTCTCAGGGCAAGATTTCGTGTAAGTTTCCGCTCTTCTACGGCCAGATCTAGCGACACGTCGCTGACCACTTTTGACATGGCTCAGTATACGTCGCTGCTGCTGGTATTCACCCTCAATCTACGCTACCTATCATGATCGATCTCGGCACGGACTCGGAGAAACTCCTTTCGGACCCTCTTTACGTCGGCGTGAGGAAACGCCGAATCGACGACGAGAAATCCCTCGCCTTCATGGACGTCTTCATGGAAGAGATGCACAAGAACTTCCCGAATATGATCATCCAATTCGAAGATTGGGCAACTTCAAAAGCGTTCCCTCTACTTCACAAGCACCGCGACGTCTATCCGACCTTCAATGACGACATCCAGGGCACCGGAGCTGTCGTGCTCGCGGGAGCTATTCGAGCTTTCCATCTCACCCAAATCCCCCTCAAGGATCAACGGATAGTCTTCTTCGGAGCGGGTTCGTCGGGAGTTGGAGTCGCGGAAACGATCGTCAAGTACTTCCAAATGCAAGGAATGTCTGAGGAAGAGGCGAAGAGCAAGTTCTGGCTCGTCGATTCAAAGGTGAGCTCGGAGCAATTCAGGAAAAACGTGCTCAAAACTCACTTCTCGCTTTCGACTGCATAGGGTCTCGTCGCCCACAACCGAGGCGACAAACTTCCTTCTCACAAGCAATACCTCGCTCGTTCGGATCCCTCGACTCCCCGTCTCTCAAATCTCCTCGAAGTTCTCAAGCACGTCAAACCTACCGCTCTCCTCGGACTCTCGACCGTCGGAGGAAGTTTCACCATCGAGATCCTCAACCTCATGGCCGAATGGAACAAACGCCCCATCGTCTTTGCCCTATCGAATCCGGTCTCGCAGTCGGAAACGACCTTCGAAGACGCGATCGAGGCGACGAATGGAAGCGTACTCTTCGCATCCGGATCTCCTTTCGACAAGGTCGAGTTCAACTCGAAGGTGTACGAACCCGGACAAGGAAACAACTTGTACATCTTTCCGGCCCTTGGACTAGGCGCAATTCTCGCTCGCGTCAAGACTATCCCTGAAGAGTTGGTGCACGCGAGTGCTCAAGGTCTCGCCGACTCTCTGACTCCTGACGAGACCGCGCGAAATCTCCTATACCCCGACGTCGAGAGGGTAAGTTACATTTCATCCCCCTCGCTCTCAGTCTGAGTCCGAGCTCATTCCGTCTCTTCTCTCAGATCCGCGAAGTTTCGATCACCGTCACGCTCGCAGTCATTCGTGCGGCACAGAAACTCGGTGTCGATCGCGCTGAAGAACTACGGTCGATGAATGACAAAGAACTCGAATCATTCGTTCGAAAACAGATGTGGCACCCTCTTCTTACCTAGGACTCCCTCTGAGTCTCTCGTTGTCTATCAAAAGAGCTCTGCTAGCTACCCTCCGCAAGCTCACTCTATCTGTCTAGCCGTTCCTTGAAGTACCTTTCCCTCTGTTCAGTCTTTTGGGTTTCCTCTCTGTCTTCCTCGCAATCTCTCTTGGTCTCTGTGCGGAATCAGCACCTCGTCGTTCTCGTGCGCTCTCGTCTCGTCAATCGCCTTGGAGAAAATGTGTGTGAGAGAGGAGTAATTGCAGAGTATCAAGCGAGGCGATTTTCAAGTTCAAGCGATTTCATTGTTTCATCTCTTCTTGCATCCTAATCCGAATCCGAGTCAAACTCATCCTGTTCCTGCTCTTCTCCGTCACTGTTTTCTTCTTCATCGTCTTCGTCTTCATCAATTCCATCTGACGACTGATCTTCTTCACTTTCATCCGACTCGTCCTCCTCTTTGATTTTGTTCACTTTTGATTCACTC
>NW_027481056.1:0-29074 GCF_050403485.1 Sporobolomyces salmoneus
TCAAGGAGTCCCGTATCAAGTCGAACTTCAAGCAAATTGAACTCTCGAAGGAGGATATCGAAGCTATCGAGAAGATCGAGGAGACCGATGGCACGAAGCGATACAACGTCCCGATGTCCTACAGCCCGCGCGACAGAAAGTCGTTGGGCTCAGAGGAATTGTTGAAGAGTTTGAGCGGTGTTCTCCTCCGAGTTTTGGACTTGCTCAAGTACAACGAACTACTTGACGCCCCACAAGCGTCACTCTTCCAAATAAGACATACTCAGGCGCGAGGCAACGAAGACAACAAACGAACGAAAACAAGCGAGCGAGTTCTTCTCCAAACTTCTTCTTTCGAATCCAAATTGCATGAAACCATAACAATTTCCCTCCCATTTCCGGTGTCGACGATGACAAAAGAAAAGGATCGCAATACAACACACGGTAGGAGAGAAGAGGAATAGGAAGAGGCAACAAGAAGAAAAGAGGGAAGGAAGGCGGGTGGCACACTAATCGAACTGGACGAGTTTAGACGGTGTGCGAGACGTTGGCAGGGTTTTGACCGAGAGCCTTGGCGCGAGCCTCGAGCTTGGCGATCGACTTCTTTCCACCTGTCAAGCGAGAGGGACGAGGGTAGGTGAAGGCGAGGAAGGAAAGGAGAAAAGAGAAAGGGAGAAGGGGAGAAAAGGAAAACGACGACAACGACAAGTCAAAAATCAGTTTTCGCGACTTCGAAAGGGAGAGCTTAGGGATATGGTACGCACGAAGTCCTCCTCCCCACCTTGTTCTGTTAGCTTCTTGCTTGTCAGTGTAGTTGACCTTGATGGCGGAAACGAGCTTGGCGAGTTCAGCTTTGTCTTCAGGCTTGACCTCTCCGAACGCGAGAACCGAGGCAGTCTTGCGTCCGACGACGGCACCGAGACGAGCCTTGCCCTTGACGATCGTGTAAGGGATACCCATCTTGCGGCAGAGAGCGGGAAGGAAAACGACGAGTTCAATAGGGTCAACATCGTCGGCGATGACGACGAGCTGACTCTCGCTTCCTCAGAATGGAGAACACTGCAAGGGTCACACTAGACACTGGCCGCAAGCCCGTAGAAGTTGACAGACTGACGATCAGCAGCCGAAAAGCGACTTGCGAGGCACTCTTTCACGGTGAACTCATTCGCAAGTCGTCTGACTCTCGCTTCACTCCGACTCGCGCCTACATCGACTGGTAAACTTCTCAAGATCCACCAGCGCCCAGTACTGCACCTCCCAGCTTTCTCCCGGCACCGCTAGTCGACTTCATCAAAAGCCGAGGGGGACATCAGTCAACTCGTCTCAACACCCCTCGCACGCGCTTTCGGTGATACGAGAAAGATGGAGCTCTTGAACGAGTCGGAGTCGAGGGCGTTCTCCTCGTTCCTGGACTCGTTCGCGTCGACTTCATCTACTTCCCCTCCCCCTCATCTCCCCCTCCCTTCTACCTCCTCTGCCGCTTTTCCTCCAGCCCCTCAGTACCATATGCCATTCCAACCACCGAACGGACTTCCACAAGGTGGCCAGTATCCGATGGGAACAGCTCGCAGGGAATCGGACAACGGAGGCGAAGGCGACGGAGGTAATGCTGCCGAGTATACTTCTCGATCGTCAGGAGGAGGATCTTGGGAACGTGAAGGAGGGCGGCTCGCGACCGGAGCGTACGATCCTCGTTTACAACAGTCCCCGACCTCTTCTTTCCCTTCGTCGACTTTGATCCCTCAGAGTGAATTCGCTCCTCCTCTACCTCCGCCGCCTGTGAACCGCAGACCTTCGAACCCGTATCAAGTTTCAGAAGTAGACGCATCCGAGGCGGCGAAACAAAGGAAACTCCAACATGCGGAAGAGCTTCAAAAGTGGATGCTACAATCTCAATCTCAACCCCGAACCAACCCCCAGACTCGATCTTCCCTCGATTCGCCTAGTCCTCCGAAACGTACGAAGAGCTCAGAGACGACGAGAGGGATGAGTGGAGAAGGGCAAGACCCCATCGCGGCAATGTTGGAAGCGGAAAGAAAAGCCGGATACGCCTTTGGACGATCGATGAACGCTGCATTCACGAGGGAAGCGTCTCAACCGAGGCGAATCAGTCTCCCTGCTTCCACCTTCAAGGTGGAGGAGCCTCAAGAACGAGAAGTGGAATCACGAGAAACCTTTGCACCTCCGCCTCCTCCCGCCGCCTTCCGCTCAAGTCGTCGTCGTCCTTCCTCTACCACAACCGCAGAAACTTTCGCGTTACCTCTTATTCCTTCCTCTCACGCTTCCGACCATCTTGACGCGAGTCCAGGACCAAAACCGACACCCGTTCAAACGAAAACGAAACGCAAGGCTCCCGCTTCATCGACTAGTCATTCCCGTTCCAACTCGGTTGCGTCGGAACAACAACAACACCACGGTGAATCGTCTCATCCCATCCGAGGTCCCTCTGAAACACCTTCTACCGTTCTCGATCCCGAATCTGCCGATGTAAATCTCTCTTCAATCTCTCCAATTCCTTTCCAAACTCCCTCGAACATCCCACCTCCTCTCGATCTATCTGCCGCTCAACAACGACCTCGTCGAAAGCGAGCGACTTCTCCACCTCCCTCCTTGTCGACATCGACGAGCAATTCGAAGGCGAATGGAACGTTATTGACGAACGAGCAGAAGAAAGCGAACCATATCGCATCGGAACAGAAACGTCGTGCGGCGATTCGACAAGCCTACGATGGTCTTTGCGACGTCGTTCCCGTTTTACGCGCTGCTGTCGACGAATTCGAGGAGAGGGTAAGGAGACTCGAGAATGAGGGAACGACCTCGAGAGGAGGAGGACGTGGAGGAGCGAAGAAGAAGAAAGGGAAAGTAGAAGGGAACAAGACTGGGGCTTTGATGGGAGGAATCAACGTAGGGGGAGAGAAGATTGATGGTCGAGCGGGTCCTAAGAGCGAGGCTGTAGTCCTTTCAAAGAGTGAGTGCCTGTCTCGATCAGCCATGAGATTCTCGTGACTGACTGCCGAGTGACTCACTTGCAGCGGTCGATCACGTACGACAACTCTTGTTGGATCGATCAATTTTATTGGAGAACTTGTCAAAGGCTTACGAGGAGGCTCAAGAGAAAGGGATTATAGTCCCGCCTGCGAACGCTCACGAATGGGATGAACCCTGGAACGGAGACAGCGAAGAGGAAGAGGAGGAGGGAGGAGTCAAAGCTGAGGAAGGAGATGGAGGTCAAGATGACGAGATGTGGGAAGATGAGTGAAAGGGGACCTCTGAGCCGAAGATAGGGCGTTGTCTTGAGGAATGATGTCGATAGGTTCTCCGATTTCGTTCTCGTTTTGCTACCGGTTTCTGAATCACTTCTCGGTTGTTTGTCGCTCTCCGCACTTTTGTACGTGACTGTCTCGTGTAGTCCTTCTCTACTGTTGCCTTTCTGTTGTTGCTTTTCGATTCTTGTCTCCCGTTGCTTTTCCTCGTCTTTCGTTTCGCATTTTTACTAGCTTTCCTCTTTGCAAGCAAGTTCCTATCTCTCAACAATGTGCCTCTCTCCGTGCAGAGTTGCTGAAAGGCGATTCAAGGTGGTTGCGGGATATCTTGCACGAAAGCTGTAGAAGGTGCGAGAGAAAGAACGAGGCATTATCGACAATTCGTATTCGTCGAATCAAACTCTGTCGAACAAGATCAATCAGCTCGATTCTCCCCAGTACAGCGAGAGAGTAGTAGTATGTACTCACCTCAAACATCTAACCAATTTCCCGCACCCAATCGCGACCCATTCGCCTCCTCCTCCCCACGTAACGGAATTGATTTCGCTTGGAGCGGTATACGCGAGACTCGGGGTCGAAATCGTTTTAGGCTGTTGAGGTACCGAACGAGAAGTTGGAGGGAGGTTTGGTTGAGCCGTTGTCAGATCCCAGAGGAGGAGAGTAGAATCGTCCGCTAGATATGGAAACTCGATTAGCGGCGAAGGCAAGGAGAGATGGAGAGAGTGACTCGAACGTACAGACTGTTGCTAGCCAACCGGGACCGGTAGTTTCGTGACTGCCTCCGGAAGAATGCATCGTTTCCCCTCCCCATGCCATCCCGTTGATCGAATTCTTGTGCCCTTTAACCTCGAACGCCGGCGTTCCAGGGGATCTCGTATCGAGGATTTGTACGTCTCCTGAGTCGGCATGTACGACGGAGAGATACGTTGGAGAGGTTGGAGAGAAGGCTAGTCTAAGGAGAGGAGAAGGGATTGCGGTCGAGGCTGAATTCGTCGAGGAAGAATGGTTGCTGTTGTGATTTGGTGAAGAGGAAGCACCTCCTGATGATCCGTTTCGTTTCGTTGCGGAAGAGGCAGGGTTCGAGGAGGAAGAGTTCGAGGTGGAAGGTGGAGGGGCGGCTTCGTAGAGAATCGTCGAATGTTCAAGAGAACGTAGATCGAACATTCGGACGGAACCGTCGGCACCAACTGAAGCAAAGACTTCTCGAGATGCGGGAGACCAGGCGACGTCGTATACTTCTCGATCGTGTGCGATTAATTGGGTGACGGGAGCTCCGGTTGAAATATCCCAAACTGTACATGTCTGCGAGGTGAACGTGCGAGCAGTCAGCGGACGTCGACAGCGAGGAATTAGCGAAGTGAACGTACTGTATCGATCGAAGAAGTAACGATATGTGTTGGTTCGAGAACCGACCAAGAGAAACTTGTCAAAGGTGCAGAGTAATCCACTTTCGACTGTCGCAGGCAAAGGTTTAGCTCGCGAGACAAGGCACGGTGATCGAGAAAAGGACTTACATTCTGTAACGTAGCTCTACTGACGAGTCTACTCCGTGGTAGACCATGGTGAGAACCGACGAAACCTCCTCTTTCGTCGTCTCCTCCTCCTCCTTCTGTCACTAAATCCCACAGTCTGAGACATTCCGAGCTCGTCGCTACTACCTCTCTATGACTGTCTCCTCCTCCCCCTCCTAGACTCGCGCTCAATCTCGCAGGAGCGAATTGAACCGCGCTCGGAGGATAAACCAAATTCGCTCTCGCAACTGGCTGAAACGCGCTTCCTGCTTGTACCCTCGCCCCTGTCGATCTCGACCTCAATGCTAACTCCGACTCATCTTCGAGATCATCTTCCAAGTCGAGGTAATTCGGGTCGAGCGAAGCGATAGTCAAATTGTTGTTCCCTTGTTGTTGCTGTTGCTGCTGATTCGAGGTAGAGGGCGAGTTTGTAGGAGGTAGAGTTGTCCGGTGTTCGTTGTAGGATCCGATTGCTAGTTTGAGGCTCGAAGGGGACGAAGTTGACAGAGGAGAGATTGATAATGCAAACGTCGAACAATCGGAATGGTAATCTAGTATAGAAGGGGCCCTGTACAATCGAATAGAGTAACAATCATCAGTCCCGGCGTAGCTCGTGTGGTACGGGCTTGAGGAGGGAAGAGGGAGACTCGGATATGAGGGGAACTGAGCGGGCGAGTTCTTCACCGTTGGGCGAGTAGACGGTATAGGACGAGTGCTTACATGTTCTGACAGCGATCTAGGCGTTTGGCCGGGCTTCAGAGGAGGCGAGTAGAGAGAGGTAGTCGAGAAGGTTGACGCAGCTCTCGAAAAGCTCATTTCTTCGCTCTTCTTCCGCTTCAACTCGACAAATCCACTTTCCAGGTCTGCAGAGTGTCATTGGCATGGCGCGTTAGGAAAGGATATCTCGCGATCGAATGAAATCGCAGTACCTCGCCTCGAATAGCTCTCCTGTTTGCGACAATTTGCACAACATTTCACATCAACAGAAAGCTATTCACGACGACCTCTCAGCGTCCCTGACCTCTTTCTCCCATCTATCTCAATCCTCAATAGTTTTCCAACCTCTCTCATGATTCATCCATTTCTCCGTGGCAGATCTCGTCCCTCTCCTCTCCCTCATGACTTCTTTCGTCCACCACAACGTGAACCGAGGCGAACTCGTACTACTCGAGTATCGAGTAAGCCATTCGACGAGATCTCGAGCGCGACGAAGCGTCGGAGGAAGATCGTAGAATCGTTTCGAGCCGAGGTAGCGACGGAAACCGAGGAATGCGTTCTCCACAACTTGGAAATACCGAGTGAGATCGACGTGTAGACGAACTGAGAGGTTGAGAGAGAGAGATAACTTTCAGCTCGAGATAGCACAAAAACGAGAAAGAAAGAAAGGCGTGGACGGGAAATGGGAGGATACTCACTGAGAACAAGTAAGTTTTCAGGGATATGTTCGACAAACCGACGAGCTTCCCTACTGCCTATCTTTTTGTTGTAAATCCAACTCAAAGTCTCTTCGAGCGCAGGCCAGAATGGATGACCTTTCTCGCGGCGCTTCGATTCTCCAGCACTGTCTTCAAGGGGGAAATCGCGTCGGATCCGTTCGAGGTCGAGACGAGCGTCCATCAATTTGAGGTTGAGTGCCGTATAAAATGGACGGTCGAAGGCTCGAGACTCTGGTCTCGAGGACCAGAGCTCGGGATCTTCAATTCGACAGTAGAACTCGATCTGTTGTCGATGATACCAGAAGGACCGAAGTGGCTCGATCAAAGAGTCGATGTCGATGTAAGGTTTGTAATCTTCGAGATGCTGGAGGGAACTTTGCACGACTGAGAGCCCTAAGAACGGAACCGTCGATGCGGGACGAGATGGACCGTTCGATCGGGAGGGAGGAGCTACGGATGGCCATCGAGTGGAAGGATGAGGGCGGCGTGGTGAAGGGCTTCTTCGTCGCGGAGGAGAGGACCTTCGTCGTCGAGGAGCGGAAACGCCCGATGAAGGATTTCGACTTCGAGAGTGATAGTCGACTCCCCCAACAATCCCCTCGCGGCGACTGTTCGGCGCCAACGACACATGATCTGTCACGTCTGCAGCCGTCGCTCCAGTTTGTTCACCAGGTCCGATTCCCGTTTCCGAGTTCGAGCGAGGTTGCCTATGACCCATCTCTTCTTCCTCCACCTGGACCGTTCCCACTGCCGGCCACGCCAGAGCTCCCCATACATCTTCCCGCAGTCGTATAATGCTCTTGCGAGGTTGTGGAGCTTGATTCGAGGTCGTCGAAGAGAAGATACTTCGAGATGGGTCTGGGAGCGAAGAGGTCGACGCGACGGGTTCTGCCTGCATGGCCATAGTGTGCGAGCTGTTCCTGTCGAGTACTGTGCCGGCGTCTCGAGGTTAAGGTGTGAAGTTGAAGAGAGAGAAAAGTTCATCGAACTTCCCCTTCTCCCCGACCTTACCAGACCGGCTCTCGATTCCTTCTCGGGCCCGAAAAGCACAGTGTCAACTGAAACAGAATACAAAGTCCGACCCGCCGAGATTGGCTGTAAAGTTACAATTCTGCACTATCCCGAATCGTACCGCGCGACTCGCTCGCTGAGGCCTGTTCCGCAAGCTGGTTATGAACGCATTATACTCGACTTCAGCAGCGTGGGGCAAGAACTCGAGCGACGCAAAGCGAAATCGACATCGGCAGTACTTGCGATTTTATGGAATTTCCGCATGCTCTTCGTTCGATAGCTCTTACAGACTGGGATTCTCGACGTTCTCCTCTTCCCACCTTTTTAAGTCTTCCGTAGTTTCCCACCCTTTCTCTCCATTCATCCATTTCTCCGTCAAAGATTGTCTCCCTTTCCTCTCCCTGATGACTTCTTGAGTCCACCACAAATCAAATCGAGCCGACCTCGTACCGTTCGGACTGAGCCATTCCATGAGATCTCGAGCGCGTTGAAGAGGTGGAGAGAGGTCGGAGAATCGATAAGAGACGAGGTAGCGACGGAAATCGAGGAATGCGTGATTGACGACGACAAAATATCGGGTGAGATCCACATGGAGACGGACTGAGAGATCGAGGGAGAAGATCGATGGAACCGGATTGACAAACGAGCGAGATTAGTTCATGCGTCGACGCGTACGATTGGAACTCCCGTGGCGAGAAGAATAGGCTCACCTAGAACGAGCAAGTTTAAAGGAACATGCTCGACAAACCAATACGACTCGGCTCGAATGACCGATCTTCCGTAGATCCATTTCAAGGTAGTATTGAGCGCAGACCAGAACGGATGACTGCTCGGCACATCATTCTTCGAATCGTAAACCCCGCGAGGGAAATCACGTCTAATCCTTTCGCAATCGAGACGAGCGTTCATCAACCTCGCGCTGAGAGTCGAGAATGTCGGGGGATTGAAACCTCCCGAATCTGGTTTCTTCGACCACAATCGGTAGTCGGCAACTCGACAGAAGAACTCCATTTGTTGACCATGGAAAGAGAAGGAACGAGTCGGTTCGATTCTGAAGTCAAAGTCGAGGTAGTCGTCGTAGTCTTTGAGAGAAGGGAGACTCGACTGCATTTGTGGGAGGATGAGGAAAGGGACTGAATCTGCAGATCGATATCGAACGGTTGACAGCTTATTGGAAGGAGCTCTGGGTCGCGGTCGATCGGAAGGAGGAGATCGAGGTCGAGCATGAGGTGAAGGTCGGGGAGAAGAGTGTCGTCGTCGTCGGGGAGCAGAAACTTTGACTGGCGATTTCGAGAGAAGTCGAGAGCCGGAAGCAAGTTTCTTGTCCTCCTCCACCTCCTCCTGTTGCGTCTTCGGCGTAGATGGCGTACAGTTCGGATCAACTGCGCTCGTCGACGCAAGCTGCTCATCCATCCGGACTGCCTCTTTCTCGACCGACTGAGCCTGCGATCCCATCTCCACTCCCTCTGGATGACTAGGAGCCGGTGGCGGCCATGCCAGGGACCCCCATACATCTTCCCGCAGACGAATGATACTCTTGCGAGGCCGTGGAGGTTCAATCGAGATCGTGGAGGGGAAGATGCTTCGAGATGGGTCTGAGAGCGAAGAGGTTGACGCGATCGGTTCTGTCTGCATCTCAGTAGTGTACGAGCTGTTTCTGTCGGTGTCTGTGCCGTCGACTTTAGGATAAGGTGAGACGGCGCGCAGAAAGAAGAGTTCATCAAACTTCCCCTTGTCCTTTACCTTTCTAGACCAGCTCTCGATTCCTCCTAGAGACCGATAGCGCAGAGACACCGGAAACGAAATACACAGCTCAGATCGTCAAGTTTGGCCGCCAACTGCTTGCGTGATTCCCGAATCACATCGACTCGCTCGCGGAGGCCATGTAGCCTATTATATCGCTTCGTCATTCCCGACTCGGGCAGCGTGGGCTATAGTGTCGCTAGAGGCGGAAAGTGGGCCTGACCGCGGGGGCTGACCTTGGTACAAAACTCGAAACGGAGGGGGAAACGATTGCCAGCGATCTGTCGATGAGCTGCATCGCCATACGTAAGAACAACAAATCGTCCTCGAAGTCGTCATCTTGCAGAACGAGGAAGTCTTGATCACAAGCTGATCATTAACAGCAGGAGACGCTTGTCCCAGCACGAAAACAGGAGAGCCTCAGTGGAAGCTCGGGTCTCAGGTTGTTCTCCGCCGGTGATTGACCTTCCGCGCCGCCTGACACCAGCCGCCAAGTCATCGTCGACTGCTTGTTGTGTGAGTGCGATGAATCATCTAGCGCAAGCAGGACCGATCTGCGCAAGTCAGACGATGCAGGAGTTCTCTCGCTTCTGTGAAGCCCCTTGAAAGCTCGCTTTGACTCGTGAGAGAATCGGCACAGGCGAATTTACACATTTGATTCTTGACGAGCCTTTCACGACCAGTTTCCGGCGCTCGTAACCTGTTCTTCCCAACTGTCCAACGCTGCGGTAGTTTCCCACCCCCCCTCTTGGTTCATCCATCGTTCCGTCAGAGACCTTCTCCCTTCCCTCTCCCTGGTAACTTCTTGCGACCACCACAAAATGAATCGAGCCGAATTTGTGCCACCTGAGGAAAGGGTAAGCCATTCGATGAGAGTTCGCGCGCGTTGGAGCATCGGATCGAGGTCGCAGAAACGTTGAACCCGGAGGTAGCAACGGAAGTCGATGAACGCGCGGTGGACAAGATAGGAGTAATGGGCGAGATCAGCGTGTAAACGAACTAAGTCCAAACGAGACAGGTGAAATCAGCTTCACATCGCGAGAGAAAAAGTCGTCGGGGCGGAGGATGCTCACCGAGAACGAGCAAGTTGGTAGGGATACGCTCGAGGAACCAACATGCTTCCTTAACGCTAATCCTTTTCCCATAAACCCAGTTCAGAGTTTTTTCGAGCGCATTCCAGAACGGATGCCCTTTCGCCGGTCCCTTGGTTTCTCTACCGCCGTCTCCGAGGGGGAACTCACGTCGGATTTGTTCGAGGTTCAAACGCGCGTCCATCAACTTGAGGTTAAGGGCTGAATAAACCGGAAGATCGAATGCGCGAGATTGTAGTTTCGAAGACCAAAGTCGATAGTCTACGAGGCGACAACAGAATTCGATTTGTCGTGACGGGTACGCGAAGGAAAGTGTTGGTGCAATCAGAGAGTCGACTTCGATGTAAGGTTTGTAATCTTCGAGAAATTGGAGACAGTTCTGCAACGACGTGAGGGACAGATAAGGAACCGATTGTGCATTTCGAAGTACATCGTTCCGTAGTTGAGCAGGAGGATCGTTGGAGCGTGGTTGAGTAGGAGGTGGAGGTCGTCGCGGTGAGGCACTTCGTTGTCGAGGAGGAGACCGATAGACATTCGACGAAAGGATTCGACGATGTCGAACTTTCGCTTTGTCCTCCTCCTGCTCGGGGTTTGGTGACGAAGCTGTATCATCCCTCGCGATTGTACTCGATCCCCTCGCGGCTGCACTCGTCAAACCAAGCTGTTCATCCACGACGAATCCCGTCTCCTCAACTGGACGAGGTTGCTCATTCCCTTTCGGTTCTTCCTCAGACTCGTTCGGGATCATAGGTGGCCATGATAGAGCTCCCCATACGTCTTCTGGTAATCGAATTATACTCTCGCGAGGTCGTGGCCCTTCATCCGAGGGCGTCGAAGAGAACAGGTTTCGAGACGGTGCTGAGAGTGCAGAGGTGGACGCGATCGGTCCTACTTGCATCTTGAGGGTTGCCGAGCTGTTCCTGTCGAGGTTCGTATGGTCAATTTGCGGACAAGGTGGGAGATGGAAGAGAAGAAACTGTTCATCAAACTTCGCTCCTTTTGATGACCTACCTCTTCTCACGGGACATCGTTCGCCACGAAAACGGATGCAGAAGGTTTTCAACCGCTTCTGTTGAAGATGCAGCCTTCGACTATCGGCTCTCGAACGCTCTGACCCCTCAACGTTGTTTGTTCTCTTCTTCCGCTTGTTCTCTCACCGCTCCGATCTCCTCTCGAAAACTCCGATCAACACACAGTCTCGCATTTGCTGGGATGCTCAGTCGCTGGACCTACGGCTGGTTCGGTAAACCTGAAGAAACTCAACAACCTCCCCGTTCGCCAAACAGCACGACTATCAGCTTCAAGACGGCTATTGACGATGGGACGGATAGCATACCAGGTGGCTGGGGTGGCTGGAGAGAATCGATAGAGGAGGCTTCTGCCCCCGGGTCGCTTGAGGCAATCCCTTCTCCACCTCTTCCCTTTCCCTCTTCTCAAGCACAGAACTCTTCCGCGCACAAATCGACACGCTTCGAAGATTCGACGGTAAAGCTTACACAGAGAACGATGTCGGTGCCGTCTCCGACAGTCTCGCCGGAAACGATGAAACGGCTCAAGTCACAACTCGCTCGCAAATCGATTTCTCGTCTCGTTCCGCCTCAATCCCGTGCTCCATTACTGCCTCCACGACAAGGAGAATCGTCTTACGAAGCTGCTGATCGGACTTCCTTCGGTCTCGACTTGGCAACCTCCGCACAGCAAGCAAGGGTGCAGAACCCTGAGCTTGAGTAGGTTCTTCCCCTCAGTTCAACCAGATCTCGTCGGACTGACACTCTCCTGATCTTACCACAGTAGCGCTCCTCGATGCTCCGTCAGTGACTTTGCGGTTCCTGAGATCAGCCGAGAACCGATTCTCCCTGTCTTTCCTTCGAATCTTCCTGCTCGAGCGGTTCCACTTCGGCCATCCTCTAGCCGGCCGCCACCGACTCCGCCCCCGAGAACCTTCCCTGATCATCCTCGATCGCTCGCAAGAAAACCGAGTTGGGCTACTGAAAGGGAGGACCTGATTCGGAGGGAGACCCGAGAACGTGAAGAGTTAGAGAACAGGTTGGGATTGTCTGAACCACATGAGCGAGTGGCTGCCACGGAAGTGGAATTGCCTGCTCAACCGGAGCGAATGATTTTGGAGGTGAGTGTTTCCTCTCGCCCGCACGCAACCAATTCCCAGATCTTGAGCGATGGTCTCGTATTTGCGTCTCATAGGGTACTCTCCTCGTTCCTCCCTCAAACTTCACCTCCCTCTCCGAGATCGGCAAACTTTCTCGTCCGTATTGGATCCCTTACCACGCTATCCTCACGACAAAATCTCTCAGTTTCGTTCTCCCCTCTATGCTGGAAACTCCCCCTTCTACAACCAGAACGATCCTCGAATTCGACCGCTGTACATCCATAGATAAACCTATCGAGCTACGAGACCGAGAAGGGTTGTTCACTTTCCAGGTCGAGATGAGCGAGGAAAGAGGGAAAAAGTATTTCGCGACGGAAGCAGCGACAGACTGGGTCACTTGGACTACAGCTATTCGGTATGGCTTTTGTACTCATGGGACAGTATAGCGCATGTCACTGAGTCGACCACTTTGTCAGGGCGTGCATCGAACTCGCGAATGGACGGGCTCCTCCGACCCTCGAGACCGTTCTCGATTCCCCCTCGAGCTCCGACAACCTCGATTACGACGAAAGACGACTTTCGACTTCAGCCCGTCGAGTCGATCGACATCTCGCCAAGCTGAAAGAAATCTCGGATCGACTCGAATACAATTTAGCGGAAGCTCAGCAGACTCGTGGTTCTCAGTTCAAGGAAATGCTCAGCTCGGAAGGGTCTGGGGTGCTAGGACAGAGTCAGGGCTGGCGATGGCGAGATGAGCGGCGAAAAGAGGAGAACGGAGTTGCCTCTCAAGTTGATACTCAAGACAAGGACGAGAGGCTTCGAGATCAGGTAAGTGCCTGCTCTTCGTCATAGTTCAACTTATGCGTCAAAGTCACCCTGACTGACTAGCTAGTATCCCTCTCCTGTAGTATGAGTCGGGTAAACCTCGCCGACGAAAGAAGACCAGATCTAAGCGACCGGTTCGTCACAATCGTTCTTTCGCTAGACTCGGCTCATTGACCTCATGTCGCCCAGTCCCTCGCCTCGCTACTGCTCAGAACCCTCAAGAGCTGCTCAACACCTTAAAAGAACACGAACTGCGTGAGGAAAACGGTCTCTACATGAGTTCACGACAACCAGAACCTCATTGTCTGCCGCGATCTGTTCACAGGGTTCGAAGAGAATCGTCGCTATGGAGAAGATCAATCGAAGGCTCTTGCCTCGTTCGTCAAGGTACATAGTCCTCCTGCTCTTCCTCTCTCTTTCTACACCTCTGCATTTTGTTACTAATTTCTCTGTCACAACCCGTTCAACAGGACCTACACTCAAGTCAGAAACTCGCCTACGACAGACTTCCAACAACTCTCGATCACGCTCTCACAACAATCAAAGAAGCAGAGCAAGTTCAAACGACGGTCGAGGAGTTCATCAAATCGAAAAAGCTTGTTCCTCGACGTCAAATGAAATCGACGGCTCAACCTCAGCCAGACAGGGACGTCCCGGATAGGGTGACAGGAGGAAACAAGGACCGGGTACGGACGAGAGATTCTGCAGGGAACATGGAACGAAACGTTTGAGCTGTGGCAAAGGAAAGGAAACGAAGAGAGCCAGCGGACGACAGTGCTGTTCCGGCTCAGCATTCCGCTAGACAGCCTCTCATGGCGTGATCGGTCCGCTGCGAGCGAGACCGCCTGCTCAAGGAAGGCGCCGGGAGGAGAGAAAGGGAAGTCCCGAGAAAACAAAACCTGAAAGTGCTGAGCCGCAAATTCATCTACGCTCACTCCGGACGCGACTGCCTCTTGTTAAACGTGCACTTCTACTCTGTTGGCTTCGACGCCTGCGAGCTCTCGAAGCTTGATTCGCCGTTGCGAAAGAGTTGTCTCGCAATCTTCTTCGCTCGTATTTCGAGGTTTTCGTTAGTGCTTTACATGACACGCTGCTATGCTTCTGGGCATGCGCTCTGAAGTGTAGACATAAGCAAGCGCGACGAAATGATTCGCCCGACGCCGTTCTCTCAACTTTTCCTGACTCTCATCACTTCGACAACAATGGGGAAACGCGGAGCCGAGAAAGAGCTCACACAGAACAACTGGCAAGAGAACGAGGACGAGTCTAACTCTGAAGTACGTCCCCTCGCTCGTGAGATCGAATCAATCTCCACTCACACATCTTTCTCGAACAGGGTGGATCAGGGGAGTTCAAAAAGGCTTCTGGAACCCAGTTGGAAGGTAGAAAGTGAGTCCATCATCACGTAGACCCTGTCAAGACCGTATACCGATGATGGAAGTCGCAACAGAATTCGAGCATTACCCAAGCGAAAGGGAGCCGCTGCACCTACACCTGAAGCACCTGCTGCTCCTGTAAGCTCTTACGAATACTACTCTCTCTCCAGAGCTGACCGAGTTCTCCCATAGAAACCCTCTGCTTTCGGAGCGACTTTTGGTACTTCCTCGAATCCCTTCGCCGCTCTCAGTACCCCTTCTACCTCCACGACATCCGCTACTCCATCCTTGACAGCAAACACTTTCGGCGCGTTCGGTACCGCTTCGACTTCCTCGGCTGAACAATCGAAACCGAACGGAACTCCCTCTTTCTCTTTCGGTTCTACCTCTCCCGCTTTCGGCGCCTCCACCACCTCCGCGACTGCGACTACCGCACCACCAGCAAGTTCAGGCTTCACTTTCGGTACCGCAAAGCCAACTCCCTCGACTTCGACATCGCAATCATCGGCAGAATTTAAATATTACACCTCTTTGCGAGGTCTCAACGTCTCTCTCTCCGACTCGCTGGCCAAGGCACTCGAGAAGGATCCTTTCGTCGATCTAGGAGCAGCGTTGGAGAAGCTCAAGACGAAATACGAGGAGCACAGGAAGAAGGTTCAGAAGGAATTCGATCAAAGTCGAGGGATCAAGGAGAAGGAGCCAGAGAAGGAAACGAGCGAAGACAAGGCGATGGAAGTAGACGTAGAGAAACCCGCCCCTCCCACGATTCCCTCAATCTTCACGACTCCTCCCGCTTCAAAAGTTGAAGAGGACAAGAAGAAGAAATCGGAAATGCCGGCTCCTCCTACCGCTCCCGCCGCGTTCTCGTTCGCTGGGACGACCTTCAAACCCACTTCGGACTCTTCGTCGTCGTTGACTTCAGCTCCTGCACCGGCGAGTGGAGGATTCGTTTTCAAAGCCGACGCACCTCCCGATCCTTACGCCGAAAAAAGTAGTTTCAAATTCCCCGTCGCTTCAACTTCTTCCACCTCGACCACTCCGGCTCCTTCTACTTCCACTTCTGCCTCGACTCCTTCCGCTTCCGCCCCTGCACCAGCGAAGAAAACTTCCCCGATCACGGCCCCTTCCGCCCCGAAACTCGCTCCTGCGAAATTGACGAATCCTCCTTCCAAACCCAGTCCTTTGCGATTCGGTCAAAGCGTTTCTCCTCCGACTTCTCCAGCAACCTCCTCGACTGCGAATGCTACTGATTTGAAGACGGGAGCAGCGAAACCCAAGAGTGGATTTTCGTTTGGAGCTACGTTTGGATCGATCGCGAAAGGAGGTGACGAGAAGAAGAAGGAGAGTGAAGAGAAGGCGGAGGAAGAGAAGAAGGAACAAACAGAAGAACCTGCGAAATTGGCGAGTAGTAGCGGATTCTCTTTCACTCCTTCTACCTCCACCTCAACGAAACCGACTACCTCCGGGTTCAGTTTCGGTTCCTCCTCCACGTCGAACCCTTCTGCCTCATCCTCGACTCCCGCCAAACCTTTCTCCTTCGGTTCAACCGCTCCTACCCCATTCTCCACCCCCGTTTCCGCCTCCACCTCTTCCTCCTCCACCACGAAAGCCGCTCCGTCCCCTCCAATCGCAACTTCGTTCGGTTCTTCCTCGCCACCTCAATTCAGTTTTGGGGCGGCGTTACAACCGAAAGATAAGGATAAGAAGAGTTTGTTTGGACCTGGAGGAAGTGCGGCGGCTAAACCGGCTGGGATTACTGGGTTTGGGTTTGGAAGTTCGATTGGTGGATCAACGACTTCGAGTTCTGGGACGACGGGGAGTGGATTCTCGTTTGGACAGAGTAAACCCGCAACGACTACGAATGAATCGACGGAGAAGAAGGAGGAGGAAAAGAAACCTGCTCCTGTTACGACTGGGTTCTCGTTTGGATCGGCTACTTCGACGACACCAGCGACAACGGGATTCTCGTTCGGATCTTCTTCTTCCACACCGGCTTCGAGTTCAACTCCATTTTCTTTCGGTGCCTCCAGTTCGAAACCTGTCGAAGCAACTCCTTCCACCTCCGACTCGACGCCAGCTTCTGCCCCCGAAGCCTCAACCTCAACATCGGAATCGACCGATTCCCCTTCAACTTCGAACCAAACGCCCGGAGGAAACCCTTTCGCCGCTCCTGGTGCCGGAGAAGAAGGAGAATCAGTGTACCATTCCGTTCGGGGTAAAGTCTACAAGTTGAAAGATGGAGCTCAGGATCTTGGCATCGCTACGATTAGTATCAAAGAGAGGGAGGAAGAGGGGAAGAAAAAGTTTAGGTTGTTGGCGAGACATGAAGTGAACGGTGCAGTACTCATGGTCAGTCTCATTTCTCTCTCTCTCTCTCTCTCTCTCTCTCTCTCTCTCTCTCTCTTTCTTACCCTGCTTGGAAGGAGTAAGACTGATCGTGTATGGGATGGATGTGAATAGAATTTCGCATTATACAAAGATTTCTCCCCAAAAGTCGAAAAGTCCTTCATCACCTTCCTCGGATTCGACGAACAAGGTAAACCGGTACAATATCGATTGAGGGTCAAGACGAAAGAAATGGTCGAAGAATTGGAAGGGAAATTGAAAGAGGTTGTCAAGGAGTTGCAATAAACCGTCAGTTTCTCTCTTCGTTATTTGTTTGCCTATTGGTTCCTTGAGGTTGTCCGCTTGCAAGGATTCTTTAGTTATCAATGTTGCAATCTCCTCGTCTCGCATTCACGCTCAGTCGATGACGCTGGAACGAGAGTTCTAGCCAAAAACGAAAAAGGCGAATTTCGTAGAAAGAAATTGCAAAAGTGGCGCTGCCAGCAAACCGCGTCTAGAGTTTACTGTAGCCCTTCAGCTAGATAGCGAAACGAAGAAAATAGTGGCGGTCAGCAAGCGAAATTGATCCGAGATCATAACGTTCGGAGCCGAAAGAGAATGACTTGCGACATCGAGTCTTCCCTCTCACTCACTCGATCTCATTGTAGTCATGGCAGGTCGACCATCATTCGCTGAGCTCGCACAAAAGTTCGCTCGTCAACGTGCCGCGCAATTCACTCAGGGAGGAGGAGGAGGACCTCGACCCGGAGGAGGAGGAGGAAACCGTCCCCCTAACCTCGGAGCCCTGTTGGGAGGTACCGGTGGATTAGTACTACTGGCTGCTGGTGGATTGGCGATCAACGCTTCCTTGTTCAACGGTAAGCAGCGCGATTCGTCTCTTGATCAATTCCCTCTCTCTCTTCTCGAGATCGGCAACTCATTGGATCGATTGTGCACAGTCGATGGTGGTCACAGAGCTGTAAAGTACACTAGGCTACATGGAGTAACGGACGAAGTATTCGCGGAAGGAACTCATTTCGCCGCAAGTCTCCCTTTCCCTATTCTCCCCCACTCCCGTACCAGGGACTGACGTCCTGAGCGTGCGTGTATGTAGATCCCTTGGTTTGAAACCCCGATCATCTACGATGTCCGTTCGAAACCTCGTTCGATCGCATCGTTGACGGGAACCAAAGATCTGCAAATGGTCAACATTACCTGTCGAGTACTATGTCGACCTCGAGTAGACGCTCTACCAAAGATCTATACCGAGTTGGGAGCGAATTACGATGAAGTCGTTTTACCTTCGATCGTGAATGAAGTTTTGAAATCCGTAGTCGCTCAATTCAACGCTTCGTGAGTTTCCTACTCCCCCGGGTTTCCCCTCTGTAGATGCTTGGACTGATACAAAGTCTCCCTCTCTCGTACGTGTGCGCTCGCAGTCAATTGGTCACCCAACGTGAAATGGTTTCGAAACTAGTCCGTGACAACCTCGAACGTCGTGGATCCCGTTTCAACCTCATCCTAGACGACGTCTCGATCACTCACATGACGTTCAGTCCCGCGTTCTCGGAAGCCGTAGAAGCGAAACAAATTGCTCAACAAACGGCTCAACGTGCCGCGTACTTGGTCGATCAAGCACTACAGGAGAAACAGAGTATTATCGTTAAAGCGCAGGGAGAGGCGAGAAGTGCGGAGTTGATTGGAGATGCGGTTAAACAGAACAAGGGGTGAGCTTCGACGTTTTTGATTCGCTAACGGAGCCGAGAATTACCTCTCGCTCGCTTCTTGCCTGAACCGACTCCAACTGACCTCACTTCTCGATTCGATGTGTAGATTCTTGCAGTTGAGGAAGATGGAAGCCGCTCGAGAAATCGCTGGAATGGTCGCAAACTCGAACAACAAGCTGATGTTGGATTCCGATGCCCTCATGTTCGATCGTACGTCATTTCTTCACCTCCTCTCCCGTGATAGTCTCAGAGGTTGACGTTACTTGACGAGATAGTCTCAAACGCAAAGGAGGAGACGAACAGGAAGTAATGAATGAAAACTGAAAGAGTGCTTTTCTTTCTTTGTAGCAATGCTTTGTTCTGTGCAGTAACGACTTCACTATTCTTCGTCTGATCCTTCCCTCAGTCGCGTAGAGACTTCTTAACCGAGAATCCGTGGGATGCGAACTAGATGAGTGAAACTTTGTCTTGAACCAGAAGAAAGAGATCGACCGTTCCGACCAGCTTCTGAAAGCCTGATTCGACTGAAGGTCTGAAGGTACTGTACGTTGGCAACCTGAACGCCTAAGATACGTAAAGAACGACCACAGAACGGTGACGGTGAAACCTTAGTGCGAATCACATCGACAACTTCTTGCAAAGGAAACTCAACGAAGAGGGGTTCGTGTGCGTTTGATGGCAGTCAAAGGTACAATCAACGAGGCATTGCCCGTTACAGCTACGATGCATACTCACACTGAGCGCTAATGCCAGAAAATGAGCAGTTTTTGCTCTTCTTTCAGCAAAACTTGAGTTGGTCTATGGTTACGTAAATTTTGACTCGCGTACATCTGAATTTTGGGGATGTAGCTCATCGGTAGAGCGCTCGCTTAGCATCTCGAATCAACACCAATTCATCTGCTTGCGAGAGGCAGAGGGTTCGACTCCCTCCCTCTCCATATCCCTTTTGCTTCGCGCTTTGATGTCTGCACTCCTTTTTGCTCCCTCCCAGTTCCGCCGTCTGCAACGAGACTATGCTTAACGCAAGCTGCAAGGAGGAGTAGTGCGCTTTCCACAGCGACCGCCCGCTTGCACAACCGGTTGGTGACCGTTTTGCGAACGAGTCACGACTCAGCGACTCGTGATCCTCTCCTTTCGCTCGACACGCCGCCAACTTACCCGACTTTCAAGCACAGAATGATACAGAGGACAGTATATTGCGTCTATGAGCCTAGAGGTAAATCCGACTAGCCGTCATCTGTAGACTTTCCGCCAAAAACCCCGAATGCTCTCCCATAAGCGAAGTATCGGCAGCGAGTAACCTCTTCAATGACGGGATCACCTCTGACCTCAACGCGATCCGCTCATGATAATTCATCGTGTACATAGCCGAATAATCCAATAACGCTCGAAAGAAATCGTTTGTTTGGGTAAACTTTTGTCTCAGTAACGAGGGGTTATTGTCGAAACGATCTGGCGCGGGCGAGCGGTGTATTCCGAGGGTTGCGAAGATCGCTGAGGCACCAAGACTGAAGTTGCCGAGGTATATCTCTGCGGGGGTCGCGGGATGGAATTTGGGGCCTTTGCGCATTTCGGAGGTGAGGTGTCCTCGTGCGATGACTGTTACCGCTGTGAGGTACGGCTCAGGCAGTAGAGTTTCTGATCCAACCGTTATTGCGTCGATTAGTTCCTACCAAGTCGAGAAGAATCAGCTTTTTGCGAACAATCGAGGAAGAAAGGAGAGTCTCCTCACGTCGAATGGAAGTTTCGTATATCCAGCATAATTCACATATTCCTCGAACGTATGCCCGACGTATCCAGGGGCCATCATCCCCAATCTCGTAACGACCAATTCCCCTTTGAGATATTGTTTGAAGAATTCACTCTCGTGCTTCGTCAACGGCGGGAAATGAAACATGGTCTTGTCCTCGATCGAGCAGATGTATTTGTGGACTGGATGCAGCTTTAGGGGCAGAGAAGCAGGGTCAGCGGAGGCAGAGACGTGGGCTCGGAGAATGAGGGGAAGGGAGATCGGGAGAGTGAGGCTTACTCGTTTCTGACAAGTTGTGGAACAGAAGACTGCATTCTTGCACCTCGAGCACCGGGTATTACTCTGTTTCCCGCAGACGTAACAGGAAGAGGCGACGTCGCTCATAAAGTTTGATCTCTGACGGGCGAATTTGCAAGCGGAATGGTCGGGGAAAGGTTGATAGGTCCTTTAGTAAGTGTTGAGGAGCTCCAAGGGACGATACAAAGGCGTCGGATCCGAATGTGCGTTGCAGAAGGAAAGCAGCAGGCGAGAATCTTCGCACCGCAACTTCGCAACATTGGCCACTCATCGCTCTCTTCGAAGCACGCAAAGAGAGACTCTGAACGACGTTGCGAGGTTGCAAGACAATCAACAAGACAAATCTGAAGACGTTCAATCTTTCGAAGCTGGAGTGCCCGAGCCTGATGCGATGGGAGTCTGCGAAGCAGTCGAACCCTCGCCATCCTCGCTACTTTGCTTCTGCCACAGTTCTGCGTAGTGATCAATCAGCAAAGAGAGAGGTCAGTTGAGCACAGAGCAGCGTGAAGAGAGGAAAAGAACGAACGAGCGTAAACTCCATCTTTCGCAAGAAGATCACTATGAGACCCAAATTCGGCGATGACTCCTTCGTCGAGAACGTAGATAACGTCGCAGTCGGCGATAGTCGAAAGTCGATGGGCGATAGATAGCGTTGTTCGGCCTTTCGACTGCACAGAGGAAAGTGAAAGGTCAGTCGTGAAACCAGTCTCAGTGACGGGATGAATAGACCTTACAAGCTCTCGCAGACGTGTCTGGATCGCGCGCTCGTTGTGTGTGTCGAGAGCAGAGGCTAGTGATAGAGAACAAAGTCAGTGAGAGAGTTCGCAGAGAGCGAGAACAAGAAAAGTGAGGGAGTTCGCGGAGACGCAATTGAAGCGAGACTTACTAGCTTCGTCGAGAAGGAGAACTTGAAGAGCAGCAATGACAGAGAGATATCAGCACCATTTTCTAGAAAAATGAGTAGAAATAGAAACCAACTTGGAGGGTTCTTGAGAATAGTCCTCGCGATCGCTACCCTCTGTTTCTCCCCACCACTCAGCCTCATTCCCCTTTCTCCGACCCTCGTCTCGTACTGATCCGGGAAAGACATGATCTTGTCGTGCATCGAACTATCTTTCGCAGCGGCGACGACCTCGTCCATCGTGAGTTCAGCGTTGGGTTTGTTCAATCTTCCTATGCCACCATAGGCAATGTTGTATCTGGCCGTCTCGTTGAAAAGGACCGGGTCTTGAGGAACGAGCCCAATATTGAACCTTAACGATTGTTGCGTTAAATCCCGAATATCGTGACCGTTAACGAAAATTCCTCCTCCCGTCGCCTCATAGAACCTATACAGCAGCCTCATCACCGTGCTCTTGCCCCCTCCCGAAGATCCGACCAGCGCGACCGACTGTCCTTTCTCAACCTTGAACGAAATCCCTTTCAAAACGTCCTTCTTCCCATCGTAGGAGAAGACGACGTCTTTGAACTCTATCTCTCCTCCTTCTCCTTTGTCCGGATCGATTGAGAGTTCAATAGAGTTGGGACGGTCGACGATGTCTTTGTCTTCGGAGAGGAGGGTCATGAGTTGCTCAGTATCCACGAGGCTTTGCATCGTTTGACGATAGAGGGAGGCGATACGATTGAGTGGTGAGTAGAGTTGATTGAGATAGGAGATGAAAGTGACTGTTGCGAAAGAAAGTTGAAATTAGTTCGATTATCAAAGACTCGTGCTCAAATCCAAACGCACCGTAGTTTCCGATATCCATCTCTCCTATAACGACACGGTGTGCGAGGATGAACGAGCAAACAAGGAGCCCGAAAGCCTAATCACGCTTGTCAGTTTCCGTTCGAGGGCATCGACAAAGTGGAAGAGAAAAGAGCTCACGGAGATTCCGTTCTGCAATAACGATAAGCTGTTCCACGCACTGTATACTGACCAATACCCCTTCTGGTATCGACGAAGTGCTTCTTTCAATCGTTTCTTCTCGAACGATTCGGAGGTTGTCGTTTTGACCGTTTCGAAATTGAACAACGTGTCGGTCTTGATCTCTGTGAGTATCCAACAACCAGGTGGTCAGCTGAGAAGGTGATTCACCATTGATCGAAGGATACACACGATGCATGAATTGAGATTCGTCTCGAAGAGATCGATAGAGCTTTGTTCGACTTTCCGCGAGAGTGACGGAAGCGCCAACGCTGTGAGGATATCGAGCTTGGTAGTCAGTAGTGCACGACTACATAGAAGAGATTTCCCTCACTATACGATTGAAACGAGCGTGACGACGCCGACGATAGTTGCCCCGTAGCGCACCGACAGAACCACAACGGCAACTGGGAGATCGACGAGGACGGGAATGAAGTCGAACAAGAGAAGCTCGAAGAACTGATCGAAACGAGAGGGTGAGCGGACTCTCGAAAGACTGTCAGAAGAAAAGCTTACATCGTTGATTGCGTCTGTTCTACCGAGGATCCTCAGCAACTCTCCCGTTCTTCGTCGTTGATGATAGCTCAAACTCAAGCTGCGACCGATCTCCACGTCAGTCTCGTCTGCGAGCGCACGACCTGAAAAGAGAAAACGAACTTGAGGAGAGTATCGAACGCCATCATCGACATTTCCAGTTCCGAGTACTGACTGATCGGTAGCCATAAGAATCGATACTATTGTGTCGCTCATTCAATCCGTTGTAAGTCGATCCGATCTCAGGAGAGACTTCGAGAGAGATGAACTCACGAGCATGGAATTCGAATCTTGCAAGAACGAAAGCGTAACGTAGATCGCAAGGTTCCCATAAGGCGCTCTTCCGTTACTCAAGTCGCTGATGATTCGACCGAAAAAGATTGGGGCCGCGACGTTGAAGTACCTTCTTGCAATCATCAGGGCGAAACAAACGACCGCAATGACTTGAAGCGAGAAAGATTTCGACGGCCAAAGGTAAGGGAAGAGGGTCTTGACTCGAGTGAAGAGAGTGAGGATCGAGAGAGATTGGGGATCGTCCGGCCGATTTGAGGGAGGTTTCGTCGAGCGAAGAGGAGAGTTCGAAGCTGAAGTTGGGAGCGCAGAGTAGCCAATTGGGGTCGAGCCAGATAGAAGGGAGGTTGAAGCAGAAGTCGGAATCGCAGAGTAACCGTTTCGCGTCGAGCCAGATAGGAGGGAAGTGTTCTCGTCGGAAGCTCCGCGAGGTGCCGAGTATGCTGACCGGTAGAGTAGAGGAGTTTGCGAGAGGAAGAGAAGGGTGTAAAGTAGGATTCGGAAGGAAAAGATCCCAAGATGCACGAACGGCAGAGTCTTGTCTTGCACGCCTATCGTCTTGTCCTTGACGAGGATCTGAGAGTAGATGGAGAGGACGGCTACGTCGAGTGCGAATCCAAGGATAACGACTAGTCGAGGGTAATATTTCGGGAATTTGAACTGTTCCTTCTCCTTCTTGGCCGCTAATTTGGCTTCGTACGCGAGTCCGAGGCCGAGTATACAGAATGCCGAAAGTCCTCCGGCCGAGTAGTACACGATGTTCTGATACAGTGGGTCGGAGGGGGTGTATCTGGATCTGATGAGAGTCGCAATGACTGGTAATTCAAGCGATCTCATGTCAATTCCGGCACACCGGTCGAGCTTCCCAGAGTCTACTCACCTTGTGCGACACCATCCGCGAAATAAGTCGTCGCAACCATCCCCATCAATCCAAGAACGAGTCCATTTCTCATCGTTTTCGACTTTACGACGACCGGAACGACTTCATCCTCCTCTCCTCCATCTTCCGCTTCTGTATTCCGGCTCGTTCTAGCTGCTTCAGGTTCTGCTCCAAACAATCCATCCTCTTCCTCCCATCCTTGGGACTGGATCGAATCCATTAGGTCGAGGAAACCTTTGACGAGCCATCGTAGGAGGAGTGTGCCGAGGAGAGTAGCCGGGAGAGCTAGTCGGAGGTCTGCTAGAGTCGTGTACAGGGATGGGAGATCCATTGTGAAGTGTTGCAGCTGCTCTGTAAGAGGGGGACGAGTACAGGTTGTGGCGGTGCTGAAGGGAAAAGGGTGGAAACGGCTTCCCTGTCGAGCTTGTCGAGCGGGTGCTGAGCCGTGTAGAGCTCTGACGGTGCGTCGGGTGCTGCGAAGTCGCGATCGAGACGAGATGAGGGAAGTCAAAAGCTGCGTGAACCTTTTCCTTCCTGATCATTCACTCACCTTGAACTTCCTCGTCTATTCCAGCTTATTCCAGCATGGGAACACTCGCAGAAACCACCTCGCTCTGGCTCTGGCGTTTCCGCAGACTAGGGAATGTCGTAATTGTTTCATCTTCGACTCGCTTCATCAGCTCCGTACTGGCCTCAAGATGGCGATCTGAACTCGTATGATGTCCTACGAGGGTCTAATGTGAGATATAACCTGTCAAGGAGACGTCAGAAGGGCAAACAAGCTCGATAAGTTGACATTTGTGAGTTTTCGTCTTCTTGGACTCGTCTTACCGAGCGCGTCTGATCTCCTTTGCTATTTCTGAACAGCTCGACCACGACGTCGTCAGACACTCGACTCACTGGCGGCCCTCTTTCGTTCCGCATGCGCCCCTCCCCACAAGTAGGCGAAAGTTTGTCTCGCTCGCTTCAAATCTCGTCGGCGTTTTCACCAACAATCCCTGAAGATACCCCTCCGATGCGCCCCGATCCAAATGTCTAGATCCTTCTAAGTATTGACGAGATGCAAGGCACAGAGCAGAATGGACTTGGAGGAAGGATTTGCGATTTCTCCGACTGGCGAAATCGTCTCTCCTTTCGCGAGGGAGATTAGCTACGCTCTCGGCGAAACGAGGATGTCGGAGCTTGCAATCATAGTGGTTCTTCTCGACGCTCTAGCCCAGGACTGTCGAGAGTCCTCGCGAAAGCTACGAGAGAAACGTGGTAAAAGTGAGAATTGTACGGAAACCCGCTTCTATTTTACGAGCATTTCGCTATAGCTTCTCTTTGACTTTCCCTACGAAAGAGTCGGAAGCCTGCCTCTCATCGAGACCGAGAATATCAGCCGACCTTTTTCGACAAAGTTGCGTGACTCCCAAATTCGGGAAATCTTGATCTTCCATCTCATCAACACCTTCACCTACACGAACCCCAATCATGCCTTCGATGAAGTACCTGTCGACTCGTGGAGGAGACGAACGACTCTCGTTTGAACAGGTACGTCTACAGAGCTGTTTCGGTTTGAACAATTTCCGAGGGTCATCGACTGCGGGTTGTTTCGCGTTTGATCGTTTGATCGGAGGGTGCTGGAGCTTGAGTTGGGTACCAAGGAGCTGGGTGGGCTATAGTATGGCAGCTCTCGAAATGGGAGACGAGGAGATGGAAATCCCACATATTGAATCGCATTTATCCGCTCGTTCTCCTTCGACAAGCCACAGGACAGGCAAAGAACTAGCTGGGAGCTCTGTAGGACTCAGCACATAGCGGTGGAATAAGTCAGGGAGCAGAATCTCGCGAGTTTGAAAACCCCTCAGCTGACCACATTTCCCTCGCTCTCGTTTCGCAGGCAGTTCTTCGTGGACTCGCCCCAAATGGAGGACTCTACATCCCTGCCCACCTCCCTCACCTCCCCGAAAACTGGCAAACGGATTGGGCCAAACTCTCGTTTACCGAACTCGCGCTCGAACTCTACTCCCTCTTCATCCCTTCGCGTGAGATCCCTCGCGACGACCTCAAAGACCTCATCGATCGATCCTACTCGACTTTCCGTCACGAACAAATCGCCCCGCTGCATCGTACGGGAGAGAAGGAGTTCATTCTCGAATTGTTCCACGGTCCCACTTTCGCTTTCAAAGATGTCGCCCTTCAATTCCTTGGTAACTTGTTCGAATACTTCTTGAAGAGGAGGAACGAAGGAAAGGAGGGTAAGGAACGAGAGAGGTTAACTGTTGTTGGAGCTACTTCTGGAGACACCGGATCGTGAGCCTTGTCCCTCTCTCGAGCTCGTTCGTTTATCGCTAACTCATTCCCTCATTGCAGTGCCGCCATCTACGGTCTTCGATCGAAAAAAGACATCTCCATCTTCATCCTTCATCCCAAGGGACGAGTTTCGCCTATTCAAGAAGCTCAAATGACGACCGTTCCCGATGAAAACGTCTTCAACTTGGCAGTCGATGGTACTTTCGATGATTGTCAAGTGAGTCGACGGATTGACTCATCTCTTGCGTTCCAGAGCTGAATCATTCTTCATCGCTCGCAGGACATCGTCAAATTACTCTTCAACGACATGGAGTTCAACTCTCGTTACCACCTCGGAGCCGTCAACTCGATCAACTGGGCTCGTATCCTTGCTCAAACCGTCTACTACTTCTCGGCCTACTTCCAAGTCCAACACGACGTTCCTTACGATGTCCTCGAACCCAAAATCCAATTCGCCGTCCCTACCGGAAACTTTGGAGACATCCTCGCCGGATACTACGCGAAACACCTCGGACTCCCGATCGACAAACTCGTCATCGCTACGAATGCGAACGACATTTTGGCTCGATTCTGGAAAACGGGTCGTTACGAAAAGGCCGATTCGGGAGAACCTGAAGAGTACAGCGATGACGAAGATTCTCAAGACCCTAACGCAGTTCCTCATCACCATCACCGATACCCTAGTTTGACGGACGATGAAGCGTTCGCTCAAGAACAACAAACTCGTCAACGAGAAGAAGCGCGAGAAAAGAAAGAACAACAAGCTCAAGAACAAGCTCAAACTCTTCTCGCGAACGGTTCGTCCGATGGGAAACAAGCTACTCACGATGCGAAATCGACCGCTGGTGGATCCGTCGCCGAAACTTTATCCCCCGCGATGGATATCCTCGTTTCTTCAAATTTCGAACGACTCTTGTTCTACCTCGCTCTCGAAGGTACGACTGCTGGAGCCGTTGCTGCCGATGGAGAGGTTGATGGTGGACAAGCTGCGAGGGTGAGGATGGCGGCGGAGAACGTCAAGGTTTGGATGGACAAGTTGAAGACGGAACACAAGTTCAAAGTACCGAGAGCTTGTCTCGCCGCGGCTAGGAGGGATTTCATCGCTGATCGTGCTTCGGATGAAGAGGTGAGTCGCAAGTCGCGCTTAGTCGGGGTGACCAGTCTACTGATTAGCGCGAGTTGTTGTGTACACAGACGACAGCGACGATTCAAAAATACTTTACGAAGAAAGATCAATTCGGTTCTTACGTGTCGGATCCTCATACCGCTGTTGGATTGACCGTCGCTAACCACGTCGCCAAGACCAAGTGAGTCACAGCGATTCTTTGAGCCAAACTCGAACTCGTTGCTGACTTTCTCTCTCTCGACAGCTCCCCTAATGCGATTCAAATCGTTCTCGCGACTGCTCACCCTGCGAAGTTCGACGCTGCCGTCTCGGACGCCCTCTCTTCAGAACCTACGTTCAACTTCAAACGCGATGTTCTACCGAAAGAATTCGAAGGACTTCTCGACAAACCTCGTCGTGTCCTCGACTGCAAGAACGACCCGGAGAACGTTAAAAAGATCGTCAAGGAACAAGTTGCAAGGTTGATTGGAGAGGTCGCTCCCGTGCAGGGTACGAATGGTGCGAGCGTGTAGGCGTCGGGTTTTTAGACTTTTTTATTGAGAAAGAGTCGGGTTTTCTACTTCTTGTTCTGTGTTTTGTTCTGCCTTTTCACTTTTACCACCGACACTCTTACACTCCTTTTTCTTCTGTTCAATTAACAAGCATATCATGAGCTCACAGCGGAGAGAACGATCGAGTCTGAATTGAGAGAGATTTGTATTCAGCGATTAGCTCAATTGACTAGAAAGCGAAACACTCGCTCACTTCGCCTCTCTCATTACCACCCGAACCCTCTTCGCCGATCCGTTACTATGAGTCAAGTGTGAGTCCCTCCAGACCGCTCGTTCACTCGACGCGCTTGCGAGTCCTTTCTGATCGAAAGCGAACTCATCTCACTGACGCATCGATCCTCGACCCTGTCCTACAGTGCTTTCTCTGAAGGATGCCCTGTAAGTCTCCACTACTACTAGCACTCCCAATGCTGTACTGATTCGTTCGCCTGTGATAGATCTACGCCCCGTTCTTTGGAGCGATGTGAGTGACGATTCGAACCTCCCTTTCTCCGCCTCTCTCCCTCCGTGGACTGCATACTAATGAGGTAGAGGACAACGTGACTGATGATGAGAATCCTCACACAGGGGTTGCACTGCCGCTATCGTCTTCACTTGTCAGTTCTGTCCCACTCTCCACCCCCCCTTTCTCCGTACTCTCCTTGGACTACCTCTTGAGACCTCTAGTCGAGCGCGATGACGATCAGAACGTGGAGCTAACGATAGCTTCTTTACTACCTCGATTCCTCCACCTCTTCCGATTCCACCGAATGATCTTCGCTCGTACCCCCTCTCCGCCTCGTTCACCCTTCGCCGCTCAACCGGATTCGTACGAGATCAGGTATCGGAGCATCATACGGAACTTCTAAATCTGGAGTCGGAATCGCCGCAATGGGAGTACTCCGACCAGATTTGATGATGAAGTGTATCGTACCCGTCGTCATGGCCGGTATTATCGCCGTACGGGGGGGGGGGGGGGGGGGGGGGGGGGGGGGGGGGGGGGGGGGGGGGGGGGGGGGGGGGGGGGGGGGGGGGGGGGGGGGGGGGGGGGGGGGGGGGGGGGGGGGGGGG
>NW_027481055.1:0-27157 GCF_050403485.1 Sporobolomyces salmoneus
AAGACTCTACCTCTCAAGATTCTCCCACTTCTCCCTCGACCACTTGTTCAATCGATTCAGAGACGGCTCCTGCTTCAGCAAGTTCCCCTTCTACCTCGATCGGTTCTCTCTCGATCGTCGTTCACTCTCCAGTGTTGTCAGTCAAGGTGGGAGTCTTGTTGGATGGCGATGCCGATTACGTGAGTCCTCTCTCTTCTTCTCTTTCTCTCTCTCTCTTCTCGCCACTCCTTCGATACGAGAACAGCTGACACGCCTGTGGGTAGTTCACGCGAGCGTATACGAGTAAAGGACGACAAGGAGGGAGGTGTGCCGCTATCGAGTTGAAGAACAACGTCGAGAGGTTCATTCGCAAGGAATTCTTCGCAAACGAGAAGCAAATTCGAATCGAAGTAGTAGCTTATTCCTTCTTGTGAGTACACTCTCTCCTCTCTCGATCGATTAGATCGCTGACTCTTCGAAGGTGATAGCAATATGCGGGGACTGTCGAGTTTCTTCGGAGACGATATGGCGACTTTTGCTCAAGGATTCAATAGCTCTCCTTACGCTTTCTCCATGTCTGACGTCGGAGATATCCCTCAAGGTGCCGACGTTGCCCTCAAGAGTGAGTCTGACTTCGTCTTCAGCCATCTGTTCTCAATTGGCTGAAAGATTGTTCTTGATTCGCAGGTCATCTCCCCTTCCTCCTCTCTACGTGCGATCACGTCTTGTTCGGAGGTACTCACGACAACGGCTACGAAGAGATCCTCGCGGCGTTGGCGACGTCAGGTCATCGAGACAAGGTCATCTTGTTGCGAACGACGCCGTTTTGCGCTGAAAAGATCTTGATGTTGGGTTTGGAGGAAGTTAGGTTCCCTTTGTTGTTTGCGGAAAGGGATCTGACGGAAAGAGCTCGTCGAACGAGTGAGTATACGGGGGATCAGTCAAAGGTTGGAACGTCGGGACAGAATGGGAATCCTTCGACGGGTGAGTCGATTGTCGTTCTACTCTCTCCCTCGGGCTGTAGTAACATCTTTACCAATCGTCTCACAGAGTCAACTCCTCGCTCATACGCGAAAGCGACATCCGGAACGACTGTGACGACTCCTCAAGCCGGAAATTACGATTTCAAACCTCTCATTCGCCTCCTCCTCGACCGACTCTCTCCCCCTTCTTCCAGCTCGTACCCGCTAAGAGGAAGTATCGCATATGAATTGAAATGTCTCCCGAAACCCCCTCTCGACTTCTCTCTTCCGAAAGAGTTCAAGAAATACTCGATCGCGGCGGAAGAGAAAGGGTTGGTCAAGCTTGGAGTGGGAGAAACGGAGGGAACGGAATGGATCAAATTGGCGATTCCGATCAGTCAAGCGAAAGAATACGTCAAGGTGAGTCTCTCTCTTCCTCGTCACTGTCGAAGCTCAACTCACTCATTCGACTTCTTCTTTTCAGGACTACTCCGCTCCCCTTTCCTCGTCTTCTCAACCGGGTGCGATGGAGGGTCAACCCTCCTTTTGCGTACTCGTCCAAGTCTTGCGCGCCGAACCCGATTGTTGGGCGACTTTCAGCCTCGTAAGTTCGAAAATGGTTGATCGAGGAGCGAGACCTTGGGGGAACGAATCCTTCTCGAAATACGCAGAGAAAGCCGTGCAAGCGAGGATTGTTGAAACGGGTCAAATCGAAGGAGAGAAGTTCGAATTTTGGATTCAATTGACGGTGAGCTCCAACCAACTCTTTCTCTTCTCTTTCTCGTTCGTTTGCTGATTCTCGCTCGAATGATCAGCCTCAATATCGTCCCATTCCCTCGTCACCTCACTCTCCTCCTGCGACTCGTCAACCTCGTTCCTCCTCCTCCTCTTCCTCTCTCACCGTTTCCCCTTCTTCTCTCTCTTCTTCCTCGAATCCGATCCCTCTCAAATTCGTTCCCCTCGTTCGAGCCTTCCTCAACAACCGTATCATGAACACGACTCCTCATTCACTTGCTTCGAGGTTGACGTGTCATGGGAACAAACCGTTCGAGAGTGGGAAATGGGTAGAATACCTCGAGGAAGCGAAGAGGGAGGGGATCGTGAGACTTTCGAATGTTGGAGGTGGGATTCAATGGGTTACGCTACTCGTGAGTCACGCAAAGTCTGAGTCTTTCAATGTCAGTGGACGACTGAACCAGGTTGTAACGCACAGCGTACTCGTTAAGGTACGAGAGTCGAAAAAGGAAAAAGGTTTCTCGCTTGTCTGTTATTTCTGTCTTTTGTCTGTCAGTA
Source organism: Sporobolomyces salmoneus (assembly GCF_050403485.1). Lineage (NCBI taxonomy): Eukaryota > Fungi > Basidiomycota > Microbotryomycetes > Sporidiobolales > Sporidiobolaceae > Sporobolomyces > Sporobolomyces salmoneus. The sequence goes on from NW_027481055.1 coordinate 2,235, forward strand.
TCTCCGCGACCCTCTGCCCCTTCGTTTGGAGCGCGCACAGTTCGATAAAGGTGTGTGTGTCGAAAGCGAAGGGAAAGAGGGTTGGAATAGTTCTTAAAAATTGTGTAAACGAATTCGGATTATCTGTTCTCTCTCATTCGCGATCAGAAGCAAGACAATATGCGAGTTAAATGGTCTAGATTGGTTTGCAAAGAGTACAAACAAAACAATGCGAGAGGCAAAACGACAAAGCGAAAACTGTGAAAACGTGCGACTCCACGAAAAAACAAAACTCGATGAAATCTAAATTTGATCCTCTTCCATTCTCTCTCCTTCCTCGTCGACCTCTTCTCCTACACCTTCCAATCTCGAGAAATGTCCCTCGTCATCCTCCTCGTCATCATGTTCGAACGCATCAGGTCTTGGAGTTTCCGCCGTCAAACTCGTCACAGTTCTCGTTGGAACTCCAGCATCTAGTTGACCGAGTCGACTTTGCATCAAACCGTTGAGGAACGTCAATTCCGAGATCTTGCTCTTGAGTCGAGCGATTTCGGCGAGAGCTTCCGGCGGCCAATTTTCTCGAGACGATCCTCCACCTCCACCTCCTCCGACGCTGACCATCGAACGATTCGATGAAGCTCCTGAAGCCGAAGATGATCCTCGAACTCGAGAGTTACTGGAAGATCCTCCCCTCGTCGCGGAAATAACTCGAGATCTTCCTCGTTCCGATTCTCCCCTCACTCCACTCCTCGATCGACTACCTCCTCTCGTATTTCCAAGGATCCTTCCTCCTCCTGCAGTCTTATTCCCGACAAGTGGACTCCCGCCCGAAGAAGAAGAAACTCTCAGTTCGTTCAAGCCAGTTTCGACTCCAACCATTCTTCGATTCGATTCTGCGGGCGGAGGCGGTGGAGGGGCGCGATGATTCGTTACTGTCGTTTGTCCCGATTCGAGTGGATCGTCTTCTTCTAATTCGTCGACTTCTTCCAACATTTCGTCCCCTTCTCCTCCTCCTCCTCCTCCTCCTCCTCCTCCTCCTCCAGCGACGGAATCTTCTTCTCTCCCTTTCCCTTTCGATCCCGATCCTCCGTAATCATCGAACCTCCTCTCACTTCTACCTCTCCTCTCATCCGCAGCTGATGTACTCGAACCTCCTCCTCCTCCTCCTTGTGAAGAAAGCGCATGAAGTCCAGCAATCGCGTTCGAAGCGGATCCTCCCCAACCGGCTAAAGCTCTCGGTGCCGGAGCCTCAGGAGATCGGATCCCACCTTCGGAAGAACCAGAGAGGGAAGGAGAAGCAGACGAGACGGATTCTCGTCGTGAACGTTGTTGCGGTTGTTGAAGCGAGGCGGAGTGGGAAGAGTTCGTCGAAGAAGAGAGGAGGGTGGGTTGACCGTCGAAGATTCGATTAGGTTGAGGTTGAGAAGTGGATCCGTTCGCGGCGGTAGCGGCGGCGACAGCGGCGGAGAAGGAATGTGAAAGATGAGGTTGGGGAGGAGGAGGAATCGAAGATGCGATCGAAGGGAGGTGAATCTTGTCTTCCGCAGTCGAGAGAGACGAAACGTTGTTGTTGCTGTTTGATCTGATCGTTTCGGCGCTCGAACGAGGGCTGCCCGAATTCGGAGTCGCCCCGTTGAGACCTCCAGACGTCGAAGTGATCGGTGCGAGAGTGACTCGGCCGTTTGAATCCGTTGTTCTGGAATGTTCTTCGTTCGCCGCGGCAGGTTTCGAGCCGTTCGTGCTGTTTGCGGGAGAACGAGACGAAGAACGATTGATCGATGACGAAGAGGAAGAAGCGTTGTGGGCTGGAGGTCGAGAGCCCGAGAGAGGAGAATGTTGCAGAGGTTGATGGAGGTGATGAGGGTAACTCGAAGGAGGTGGAGCCGTGTGAGCGTACCAAGCCGGGTAAGGTCCGAGAGGATGAGCGAGAGGATTCGAGATACTTGCGGCGGCCATACTCGTTGATGTACTCGGTGCCGAAGTCGAAGGAACTTGAGCAGGTGAATGTGTCGGACTTGGAGACGCTCGAGCTGAGGGAGGTTTCGAGGCTGGATCTTCCGTCGTCGCCCGAGATCTCGAATCGGATTGAGCGTGCGCAATCGAAGGAGGTGCGAGAGCCTGGTGGGCTTGTTGTGCGGCGTGAGCGAGGGCGGCGGCAGGATGAGGGAAATGAGGTTGAGGAGGGAAACCGGGATAATGAGCAGGCTGGCCTGGTGCAGGGTAACCGGCGCCGTAGGGATAGTAAGGGAATGGATGAGGGTAGCCTTCGGTAGGAGGAGCACCGGGATGGAAGCCCGGGTACGGGAAAGGAGGCGGAGGAGGATGACCGGGAGTTTGAGGAGCTGGAGTCGTTTCTTTCGAACTTCCGGGAGTACCTCTCGCACGAGCGTCGACTGAGTGAGCACGTCGATTCGGATCGGACGAACGAGAACGAGATCGAGGAGGCGGGTACGGTTGATGAGCGTGAGGATGAGGGAAGGAATAGGGATAAGGATAACCGGGGTAACCCATCATTCCGTAGGGAGGTTGAGGAGGCGCAGCGGTTGGCATGACTTTTCTCGCTTTCCTCCCATCTGAGTCCATCGCGGCTTCTCCCCAAGATTTCGTTCTCCCGTCTTTCCCGTCGTGTTCTTCTTCTTCTCCTGCTCCTCCCGGTCCACTCTTCCTTCCATCTCCATGTCTCGTCATACTCTCACTCCTCTCTTTCGAGCTTCCAGTTCGTTGCGTCAAGGTCGAAGGAGTCGAGGTAGAAGCGGAGGCGGAAGTCGAAGATGAACTGATCGGTTTCGCAGCGACTAAACCCATCGCGGCGGCTCGATCTTTACTCGTACTCTTCCCTTTACTTCGGTTCCTACTCTTGATTACGTCCGTCTTGAGCGAGATTGGTCGAGGTCTTCCTTTCATTTTGAAGAAGAGGGCGCAAGCGTTGCAAAGGATATGGGTGCTGTCGTGAGATCGTCGCCAAAGTGGGGTAGTCTAAGGGACATCCAAAGTAAAGAGTCAGCATCAGAGTCTATCACGAGCGGGATCGACCCTATCGCCGAAAGATGGATGAAAGATCGAGGGTTTTCGGGAAAGCGAGGGGGAAAATAGAAAAAGGTGGGTTCGACTCACTTGGGTCGCGCAATTCGCGCAAATCGGTAGAGACTGTATAAAGTTCGTGATCAGCTCTTCATCATCACGCTGAGACAGGACATGGATGCTCACCTTGTCGTAATTCGCTGGCAAAGGGTTTGGTAATCCGTCGACAGCATGAGGGGCCGCGGGATCGAAGTTGACACTCCCAGGACCACTCCTCGGTGTATTCGCTTCATTTGATGATCCTCCCACTAATGCCGAATGAGCACTCGCGGCAACATTCGATAGAATCGCGGCAGCGCTCGCCTCGTCGTCCATTGGTCTCGTCGAGGTAGAAGCTGCCGGGGAGGGTTGTCGCGAAGATGTTGTCGGTGCTGGTGAATTGCGAGCCGAGTTTATCGCGAGGGTAGAGGGAGGAAGAGGGGGAGTTGATGAGCCAGAAGCAATTCGAATTTGATTGACCGAAGGAGTCGATCCACTACGAGATAGAGACCAGTCGGGTCAGTGATAAGCTCTTGAGTAGTATTCAAATCCTTTCGAGAGGTTTCGAATGCTATCGCGAGAGGTTGAAGCCTAGCGCGAGTTGGTCAAAAACTCTCCCACTCTTTCCCTCGAGGCAAGTTGGAACACGGCCGACTTGGCTATCTTATCTCCTTTCCCCTTCCGTCCATGCACTTTCCATTCTAACCAAGAGACTTGAGTGGGCTTGACTTACGACTCAGAGTCGGGTCGGTGAGGATGAGGAGGAGGATGCGAAGTTTCCCGCGTCGAACCTTCGGACGGTAGGCGAGGAACCTTGGTAGGTTGCGAATCTACCTCCATCCACACTTGATCTGCTGTCTGCTAGGCGCTTGCTGAGGTCGGATCGAGGGAGACGCGTGGTCGACTTCGACTTCTCCCAAAAACAAAACACTTCCACTTTTGTTCAAGATCTTCGGCGATAGTCGATCCCGGTTCAAAAGGGTGAGTTGTCGCTCTCCCCCCTCTGTGGGTTCTCGTTCTCCGTCGTCGTTTCTGTTTGTTCACCCAAACGAAAGTTCGAGTCGCTCGAGAGAAATCAGGGGAAAAGGCTTGCCGACGGAACCGTTCCGAGTCCGTTCTCCGTCTGCTTGGGTCTCACTGAGCTGCTATGAAGGTGACGAGCGAGCTACGGGGAGAACGAACTGCTCGTGCCGACGAGGAGAGGTGAGGCGCAAGCGAGCTCAATACTGCTTTCGAGACTGTGGCAAGCTTCGACTGCCCGTTCAAGTCGTCACTCTCCGAGACAGTTTCGTACGAAGCCAAAGTTCGAGTCTTGCAAGAACGAGGATAGTGAAGAACGTATAAACGAGAACGAAGACTGATCAAGAGGGGACGAAAGAATCAATCAAGGAAAACCGTAGATTCCTTGTTGACGTCGAGTCATCCTCGAATGAGCGAGGGAGAAAAGTGACTCGTGGTGTCCAGTGAGGAGAGCCAAAATGTCTGGATAGGATCTATTGATTGTGCCGATCGCATAGCGATAACGCTTGTCGATGAAGTCAACTTCGCCGAGGTCTCTATATCTATTGACAGGCTTGTTCTCGAGCTATGAATGGAGACGTGGGTATCAGGCAACGATGAGCCGTTGCTTCGTATACAGCAAAGAGGAAATGACCTGACTCACGATGGTTTTGATGAGCTTGAGCAGTTTTGTCACTTCTTGACCCGTTTCCGAGATGGCACAGACGACGACCGCTGCATCAGTCTTCCACCAATCTCGTGCGTCGAGGCGCCCTGGGTGAATAGCTGCGAGACAATGTCTACGTCAGTTGTTCTGCATTTCCTCACAGACGAGAAGTTTTTTCTTCGCACGAACCGACAAACTCGAGGATTCTCTTTCGATGTTCGAGGATGTAGGTGACAACGTCTCGGTCGTTCTTCCAGGTATTGAACAGAGTGAGACAGGCTGCAGAAGAAGTCGATTTACTGGCTTCGTCGGTAGCTCAGACGGGAAACCGACGGGAAAAACTGACCTGATCCAACTGTTCGATCCGATGTCAGCGATGCATAGGCTCGATCTAGTTTGGAAAGACCAGAACGTACGATTATCCCAAAATACAGGGTATTTGTCGGGCTGCTGAGGACCGGAGTGCAGGATGTTCTTGCTTGAAAGCTGCGAAATTGATCCGAGCTGCTTCAAACTTGAGTTCCTAAAGACAATGACGAGGTGAGAGACCAGGAGCCGTAAGCATAATCGCCACAGAACTCACAGCTTGTTCGGTGTCTCTCAAATATTCTAAGAAATCGAGCCCTTGCGTGCTCCGGAAAAAGGATTGGAAGAGATTTTCGACGGTGTATAACGCACTGAAATCGGGAGGATTCTTCACTGCAGGGATAGGATCTATTGATTGTGCCGATCGCATAGCGATAACGCTTGTCGATGAAGTCAACTTCGCCGAGGTCTCTATATCTATTGACAGGCTTGTTCTCGAGCTATGAATGGAGACGTGGGTATCAGGCAACGATGAGCCGTTGCTTCGTATACAGCAAAGAGGAAATGACCTGACTCACGATGGTTTTGATGAGCTTGAGCAGTTTTGTCACTTCTTGACCCGTTTCCGAGATGGCACAGACGACGACCGCTGCATCAGTCTTCCACCAATCTCGTGCGTCGAGGCGCCCTGGGTGAATAGCTGCGAGACAATGTCTACGTCAGTTGTTCTGCATTTCCTCACAGACGAGAAGTTTTTTCTTCGCACGAACCGACAAACTCGAGGATTCTCTTTCGATGTTCGAGGATGTAGGTGACAACGTCTCGGTCGTTCTTCCAGGTATTGAACAGAGTGAGACAGGCTGCAGAAGAAGTCGATTTACTGGCTTCGTCGGTAGCTCAGACGGGAAACCGACGGGAAAAACTGACCTGATCCAACTGTTCGATCCGATGTCAGCGATGCATAGGCTCGATCTAGTTTGGAAAGACCAGAACGTACGATTATCCCAAAATACAGGGTATTTGTCGGGCTGCTGAGGACCGGAGTGCAGGATGTTCTTGCTTGAAAGCTGCGAAATTGATCCGAGCTGCTTCAAACTTGAGTTCCTAAAGACAATGACGAGGTGAGAGACCAGGAGCCGTAAGCATAATCGCCACAGAACTCACAGCTTGTTCGGTGTCTCTCAAATATTCTAAGAAATCGAGCCCTTGCGTGCTCCGGAAAAAGGATTGGAAGAGATTTTCGACGGTGTATAACGCACTGAAATCGGGAGGATTCTTCACTGCAGGCGCGTCAGCGCAAAAAGTTAGTTCTGACGACAAAAAAGTCTCCTCGGGAGCAATTCTGTCAGGAAAACCTACTCGTTGACTCAATTGCTCGCTCCGCGTTTTCCTCAATGCCTTCCCAGGCCGCCTTGACGGTGGTGTGGTCCAACGTTTTGTGACCACTCCAGTTCAACAACCTCCTGCCTGATCGACAAGGTTGGTCGTATCAGCTTCGAATTTTGTTCAGACGTGGAACAAAAGAGTTCACTCACTCTTTTCAGCTATTCATCATATTGTGTAACAGAGGTGAGTTCCGTTCTTTCGGCGAATAGATGAAGCCAAGCTGCACCGCGAGAATGGACTCACCCGAAGCCTGTGCGCTTTCATAGGAGTGTTTGAACTCCTTGTACCTTGCGTTGAATTGCTGTTGCGCCGCCATAACGAAGGACCAACGAAAGTATGAAGGAGGAGGAAGAGGAAGAAGCGAGGAACAGAGCACTGGCACTTTCGTCTTCGAGCTCGTACCCTTTCTTGTCACCGCGGAAGCGAGGATTCTGCTGAATTATGTCGCCACGCGGCGTCTGTGAATGCGCAGCGATCTGTGCAATTCGCCAAGAAGGAGAGGTTCGTCAAAAAGAGAGGAAAAAGGATCAAAGCGCAACGCTCGAAGTTTTCTCAAAACGTCGGTAGGTTCGATTGACAACGTCTCGCGAGCTCCATAGAGACGACAAAACACTGTTCATGAAGATGATGATCAGCACTCACGCAGGAGCCAAGGGACAGGAGGCAGAAACAGACTCACAACTACTCCCGCACGTTTCAAACCAAATCGTAAATTTGTCTTCGACGTTCACTCATTCCGTAACGAGCGAGAGAGTGCTCGTGAGAGTGCGTGATATGATGAGGTTTGATCCTGAGCAGGTCCGGGTAATGCTCCGCGACGTGTTGAATCGCAATTCGATACTGAGGTTGCCTGAAGGGAAGATTCGTCGGAAGGTGGAGAAAGTCGGAAGCGTTTTGTTCAGCATGCTCGCGAGGTCTTGCTGCAGCCTAGAGGGGTCACACGTGAGTTCGAGATTCAAAGATCCGATCAGAAAATAGAAAAGAACTCGCGATGGCTTGAATCAGTCTTATCGTGTCGACCAACTCCTTCCCAGTCTCGGACAAAGCCATGACAAGAAAGTCCGACTGTGCTCGGGAAATGCCATCTGCAATGACCTCGAGCGACGTATCTGCCAACTCGAGTGGTTGAGTGAATCGAGGAAAGTGGGAGGCAAAACTCGAAAGGAAAAGACTAACCATCGACGGCGAGGACCTCCTGTCGATGTCGCATCACGAGAGTGTATATGCTTGTAGAAGTGTTTGTCTCGCGAGACAAATCATCAAGAAGACGGAGGCAGACTGAAAACCTTTTGTCAGCTTGATCCCTCCTAGCGGGAAGTTTGACGAACCTGATCCGACTGTCGGAGGGGCATAGAGAGGATCAGCTGAGTGAAACTTCAGTATGGGTTTCCGAGACTACGCACGTTCGTTCCAAAACTTCGGGAAATTTGACGCCCACCTCGAACGTTGATCTCGTTGATGCCAAAATTGACCTAGATGTTCGTCTCGAAAGTGTGCCATCTGCATCTTGATGATCGTGATAGGAAATGACTGACGGGAGCGGCGCAAGCGATCAGTCTCGTTCATAAGCGGCCGAAATGACGGATAAAGCTGACAGTTTCGTTTGCTTCTCGCAAGAGCTTGACGTAGTTGAAACCGATAGGGGACTGGAGCAGACTTCGGTATCGTTGACAGATAGCTTCCACGTCTGCGGGATTCGAGGTACCTCTGACTGCAGTCGAGCATCGGACGATCAGCTCGAGAAATATGTACGACGAAAAGGACAAATCCGAACCAATCGACCAAAGCTCCGTTTCCGCTAGAGACCCTATCTTTTCCAGCTCATACTGTACTTCAATTTTATCGATCTTCTCACTCTCTGCTTCAATGTTGTCGATCTTTTCACTCTCTGCTTCGGCACATCTCTTCAGAGCTACCAGTAACGAAAGAGAGCTCGAAATCAGCTCAACCGCGATCAATCAGGGCGCCCGAGATCCACTCACCGCGTGTGTCTTCGTAGAAGAAAGCGAGAAAGGAACATCAGTATGAGAGCTGTCAGAGCAAATGACGAGCTCGACTCACGCGCTGTTTCCGCCTTCTCCAGCTTTTCCTGGTAACGCCTGTGCTTGTCGTTCAGTTCTTCCTCGTATCGCCTGTACTCATCGTGAGCTCTTGGTTCGTCCATCCGTTGTTAAGTGCAGAAAGGCAAGAGGTGAGATTCGAAGCCAAGGGCTTGTGAAAGGCGCTGGCGTTTCCACCCACGAACGAGGGGATCCTGCTTAATGTTCGAACGTTCGTTGTCTTGTGCTAGGCGCGTGCCCCCCTCATCAGAGATCGGTCGCGGATGGCGAAATGCTGCTGAATTGCAGGATAATCCACACCTCTAGTCTCGAAGCTTTGACGCTTCGTAATCTCTCCAAGCCGAATGAAGAAGTAGAACGAACGCTTGAGCTTCCGGACTCTTATCAGTTCGCTGTTTCCAGGAGAGCGGATCCTATCGAGCGAGTCCAACAATCTTTAGCGTTACGACTCCGAAGACGTCGGAGAAAAGGACTTACGACGGCACCGTTGAGCCAACCCGTTGTTCTATCGACTCTCGCATTCACCGCCAGACGTATGTTCGACGCAGATTCGAGGAGAGACGAATAGTCGGTACCGGGGTCGAGAAGAGCGAGTCGATAGGCTGTCGCGGCGAGAAGAGCTGATCCAGCGGAATCGGTAAACGAGGTCGAATCGTCGTAATAGTTGAGGAGGAGGCCATCAGGCTATACGGGACGTGATCAATGGTCGTTCGATTCGGAAACGCGAGAGAAAAAGAGGAAACGAGAGCGCTTACTTGAATCGTCGAGAATGAGGCGACCAAGATCTCGTTTGTCCAGTGCTTGAGGTCACGGATTTCTTTCGGGAACTTGGTAGAGTAAGCTGAATGTTGCAGAGTAGCGATCACTCGAGTCATTCCTAACGCGAACCGAATCAGTTCAGAGTCGCGAGTCGGGTGAGAGATTGACCTTACCTGCGGCTGCCCACGCATTTCCCGTCGCCCAAATACCCTTGTCCTGCCATCCTCCGAGTACGACGTGCTGAAGTGCGTTGGAGTCTTTCGCTTTAAGGTACTGACGGTAAAGTTTGCATTGGTTGTAAGCTTCTTTGATGAGCGTCGAGTTCGACGAGAGTACTCCGAAGTAAGCGATGAAAGGCGGAACCATATAGACGGAATCAGACCTTTGGTATCGAACGCAGTGTGAGCCAACGAACGAAAAGAGAGAGAGAGCGCGAGAGAGAACTGACCAAAGTTGAACCTCTTCGTTCGGCGGTCGATGTGATATCGCTCCATCCCGAGTACGAGGAACTTCTTCCAACAGGTAGTCGAGTTGAGCCGTCGCCTCATTCCAGAGCTTACTTTTCGTGCGCCATTCATCCTCCGAAGTTTGTTGCGATACGACGATGAAAGGTACTCCGAGCGCAGGTGGATCTCCCGCAGCGCCTCCAGGAACATGAGCGAGAACTTTGAACTTGGAGTTACGTTTCATCGACCAGGAATCGACGAGTTGTCGAACTTTTGCAGGATCTTCGAGAGCCGAGGTGTAGTTTGCAGAAAAGACGGATAAAGAAGGATAGTGTAGTTCGAGGAGAGCTTCAGCGCGTGTACCAGACACCCACCTATACAAGTGAGAGTGGTCAGTACGTCGTTCGGAGAAAGAGCCTGACAAGCGGGAGAGAGAAACTTACGTATCGTTTGCAGTTTCGGCTAAACGAGCTTCTACGAGGTCGAGAGTCGCCGTGGATAGTTCCGTCGAGGTGGACCTTCGATGACGATAGAAAGCGAGGGAGGGAGCAGACATCACCAGGACGAGGAGAAGGGAGCGAATAAGGAAGATGTGCATCTTGTTGAAAAGCGAGAGTCGGCTAAGCGAGTGGAGAGAGTGTCGAACCAGCGACAGTGGGTAGGAACGGATGAGAGAGACAGAGCAGAGAGTGCAGGATCTTGACCAAGACCGACAGAACAAGGGGAATCGAGAGAGATCAGTGCAGAACAAGGAGAAGGGGAAATCGAAGAGCGCGCTTCATCTCCTCCAAACCGCGTACTGAGTACGACTGCAGCTCTCTGAATCCCGTCAGAAATCTGTCGTAACCATTACGTGGCGTCCTCTGTACGCCAGAGACCTCTATGAAAGCCTGATCAGCTAAGTCGAGCGATGGCGGCGACGAATCGTTCAACATTGCTTGTCGGAGCGGCCTGAAGGTAGCTGAAGTTAGTGATGACTATCTGGGGAGCCACACAAGGCGGCGAACGTCGCAAGCCGGGGGAGAGATCGAATCGGAGGACGAGAGACAGCGGGAACTGATTGCGGTCGACCTCGGGCCGTCGTCTTGGCTTCCTACGGTTTTGTCGGCTCTGCATGCGTGCATCGTCGATCACCAACTGTAAGGAGACTTGATGCGGCGGGAGGAAAGAGCAGATTCGTCGGAATCATTTGTTTGTTCTCCACCATCAGCGTCGTCTCTCGATTGTTCCTTCCAGAACCGAGATTCGGCGCATGCCCTCATCAGACTACAAGCACAAACCAGGTGGAGGACTCAAACTAAAAGGAGGGGGAGCAGATCCTTCGTGAGTTGATTTCCCCTTTGATCTCTCCCGTCTCCTCGCCCTTCCGATGAGCTGATTCAAGCGTGATACATTCAACAGGAAGAAGAAGAAGAGAAAGAGTAGCAGCTCGAAGAAGGCTCGCGAGGGGGGAGAGGAGGAGGAAAGTCGGGAAGTGACGAAGACGACTAAGGATGATGAAGAACGGGGAGATCGTTCAGAGTCGCCGGTAGTCGCTAGTGGGTCTTCATCGTCAGGTCCCGTCAAGACGAAGGCTCAATTGAGGTTCGAGCAAGTTCAGCGGGAGAGGGTCAGTCTTCTCTTTCCTCTCTCGGCTCGAGGCTGGCGGTCTGAAGCTAAGTGTAGTCGTCACAGCGTGTCACTGACGCTCTTACCTCGCTAAACTGTAGCTGCTCGAACGCGCGAAGAAGTTTGCGGTCAAATCCCACAAAGATCGAGTCGCAGAGTTCAACGAGCAACTCGAAGCTCTTCCGACTCACTACGATATCCCCAAGGTGAGCACATCCGCTCTCCCTCGATGGGTTCTTCGAAGCTGACTAGTCTCGCATTTATAGGTCGGTCCCGGTTAAGAAAAGTTCGGGAATTTGGCGCTGTGGATCTCTTTTCGCTTGCAACGACGTTCATCGAGCTCATTGCGAACTGGCGACGAGTCCAGTACATAAAATAGAGGAAAGCGCACAGCTTCGGTCCACAATCGTGTCGCGAGATATCGAGCATCGCGTCATCGTCTGGAAGGGCGGGCCACACTCGCTGACAGCCTTCATCTGCGGATCTTCTCCGTCTGGGCCACAGGTGTTGAATGAACTACTTGCAGACAGCGTCTCAAACCACAAAACCGGGAAGCAAACAAGCATTGACAGAACTCCGTCGTTCTCAGTTGTTACGCCTCCCACTCCTCCACTTGGTTCCAACGCTGTCGCTGGGCGATTCGATACCTCTTTCGTGTTATCCCTTTGCTCCGGTGGCCACTTAAGCCGTCTCGAGATTACAACTCCTCTCTCAATCTCGCACGACCGTCTCTACCCAATAAGCGGCTTCTTCGGCGTCTCCTCCTCTCCTTCCTTCTCCTCGACTCGAATATACGTCTCTGCCAGCCTCTTCTCTACGTATTCTCCTGCGAGAATCTCTTCGTACATGGCAGGTCGCGATTCGGAAACGCAATTCGGGAGAACCTAGAGCGACTCATGTCTCGTCAGTACTCATTTCGCTCGTAGAGGAGGAGAAAGAGAGAGACGGAGCTGACCTTGAGAGGCGCATCGTAGTCCAAACCGAAGAAGAAGGGCATACTCATTCTCGATTGGCCTGAACGGTTGATTGCTCGATGGACAGTCGACTTGAACACGTTGTCTACGATGCAAGAGCGATTGTTTGAGTATTCCAGCAGCTGGATGATAGGTAAGAAACGAGGGAGACTCACTCGTAATTCGCTGTAATTGATCACCGATGTTGACGACAAAAGTTCCACGTTTTGGGGGAGCCATGACCCATTCCCCGGCGGCGTTCAATACCTGAAGTGCTTGGACGTCTCCATGTTGAGCGAGAATCGTATAGAGTTCGTAGTCCTTCGGAGCAAGATCATCGTCAGCCTGAGAATGACTCGAGCTCGTAACTCAGACTCACTTGATGAGCACCGATTCCTATTTCCTTCAAGTCGACTTCTCCATACTGCGGAGGATAGCTCAATAACCTGAATGTCGAACCGGGATTCTTCGTTTGTTGATCAAAAAAATCTTCCGGTAAATCGAGCGCGAGAGCGAAGAGGGGTAGCAGTCGTTTCCCAAGAGCCATAACTTCGTTGAACGCTTTCTCGACAGCCGGTCTGAATTGAGGCAGGTCGGCAGAGGGAGGCCAAAGGTTTCCGTTCCCTTTACCGTCTTTCATCGTCTGCGAATCGTCGCCGATATCGAAAGCTTCGTGAACGTCTCCTCGAGATGCGGGGTCGACGTTCTCGCCCTTGAGTGCTGTTGACACTGAGATGTAAGCAGACTGTGCTTTTGTGAGCTAGTCCGGAGGAGAGGAAAGCTTACGAGCGTAACCTTTGAAAGCATCGCTCTTCTGCAAGTCGACGAGCATCTTCTTCTCTGTTGGTTGCTCAAAGAATAGACGACCTTGTCTACAGGCGAGTCAAGCTCCATCAGTCAGAGCACACATGGCCCACGGACCCAAAGAGAGGAAATCGCAAACTCACTCGAAAGCCTCGTCGACTACTTCTTGCGGGATTCCATGGTTCGAAATGTAGAAGAATCCAATATCGATTGATGCCTATGCCCTCGTTCACAGCTTTGAGTTTTGTTCGCTCGTCTCCGCTGCAATCTCGAGTTTTGCGAAAGACTCACTCGTTGGATCTGCGAGAACGACGAGGAATTACATCAATCAGCTTCTCGTCAGGTTAACCCGGAGATGCTATTCTCGACGACTCACCTCGTTTGCCAGCGCTTTCCGGTCCTCAAAGTTCGTTGAAGAAAGCCTCGAAAGGTCGATAACAGGTAGTTGATCGAAAGCTTTCGCTTCGACGTCGGTTGAGACGAGTCGATCTCCGAGGCCGGTGCTGAGGACAGACATAGTCGAGTGGAAGCACAGAGCAGGACCGAATGAACGAAGCGGAGAGAAGAGAGAAAGAGGAAGAGCGAGGGCGACGGAACGGCTTTCGGGGGGGACTGCCTCGTGGATTACGGAGAACCGCTCGTAGCCGCGTTGAGAGTTACTGTATCGGCCGAGCTGACGGCGAGACGGAGAGATGGAAATTGACCGATAACAGTTTGCTTGCACTCCTCTTCCTCGGTTCCCGCGGAATGACCGGAGATTCGATACTGCACACCGTTGAAGTACCAGCATTCGACCCGACGACCGGACAACTCTCCCTCGAGGCTCACGACCTCCTTCCGGCTCCTCTCAGTTATTCTACATCTTTCTCTTCCCGCTGCACCCTACTGTTCGATTCTGCACCTCCACGACCATACGACATATCATCACAAGAGATAGAGGAAAATGCAAGGCCGAAGAAGAAGAGGAAGAAGGGGAAATCGAATGAAGAGATGAGTGCCGCAGATTGGGTTGTGAGGAGGGAGAATCAGGCGAAACATAGGACGACGACGGATCTGGAATCGGATGAACACCATGCGAAAGTCGTATTGCATCTCGAGGGAGCGGTCGATGCGGTGAGGCAGAGCTGGATCGATCTGACTCGAGGGGAGGACTGGACAGGTATTATTCGAGACCAGGGTACTGGGAGCGGGATCAACTGGATCGAGAAAGACCAAGACGGACGTAAGGAGCTCGACCTCGCGGGAGCTACGGCAAGTCGCGAGGATTCTTCGATCGAAGCACAGATCATTCAACTCGACGACTGCAGCTCAAAATCGATCAAGAACCTCGTCGGCTCCTTGCACGTCAACAACTCGAAAGACAAGGAGCTCATCTTGCCCTTACACGAGAACGACTCCGACAAATTCTCGCCCTTTCGTCTCATTCTTCCTCCTTCGAGCGGTTTCCTCCTCTCGAATTTCAGCGAATCTTGGTCGGATCCGGCAGGAGCAATCTCACAGATAGCTCAAGAAGTAGGAGGATGGGACATCTTGATCATGGAGTCAGTTCTCCTGTTCAGCCCTTTTTGTAGCGCAACTGATTCGATCCCTGCAACGTAGTCCTCCTTGGCCGAACGCTTCTGCCACTCGATCTGGCTCTTACGAGACATTCGATCCTTACGATTTGTGGAAGCTCGACGTTCCGGAGTTGCTCGGAAGCGCGAAGAAACCTGTTCTCGTCGCGATTTGGTTGACGAATCGAGTCAAAGTGAGTTCCCTGCCCATCCTCCTCAAGAGCTTATTCTGATCGTTCTGGTTTGTATGCAGTACCGTCGAATTCTGTTCGAAAAGCTGTTCCCGGCGTGGAACATCTCGAACCCCGTCGAATGGTTCTGGGTGAAAATCGCTTCGGAAACTGGTGAACCCGTCTGGTCTTTCGAATCGGCTCATCGCCGGTGCTACGAGGGTGAGCTCAAATGTATCCGCCTATCTGGCGCTCGAGCTAACTTTTCTCGCGAATTCGAATCAACGAACAGGTCTAGTTTTAGGCTGGTTCATTCCTCCGAACGCAAAGACGAAGCCGACTCCTCTACCGAATCGGAAAGTCTTCCTGGCAACTCCGATAGGTCACTCGCGAAAACCGGTCCCGCTCGGTACAAGCTTTCCTCCCCTCACGACCGGAGAAGACGAGCTGACTTCCGGTTTCGTTTCGCAGATTTGCTCATCCCATTCCTTCCCCCGTCCGACTCGCCTCCCAATGTGATCGAACTGTTCGCTAGGACGACTCTTGCGGGACCTCAAGGACGTACTCGCGAGAAAGGGAGAATGGAATCTGACGGCGACGACAAACGAGGATTCTTTCTCGCAGTCGGTAACGAAGCGATCAAGTTTAACCTGAGCGTCGATCAAAAGTTGGACGAGAATGCAGAGTACAAAGGGTGGATCAAGCTGGATTTGGGGGAGAACGAGACAAAAGAGGAAGCACAGTGGAACCCGGAGGAACAGTAGTCTTTTCCGAGACTTGTCGCGACGGCATCGAACTCTCGCTTGACGACGTAGATGGGACTGAGGGGAAAACGGGTTACTCGCGAATGCAGTTCTGCAGGGAGGTCCAAACTCCGAGAAAGAGGCAAAAAAAGAAAATTTGTAGAGCAATGGAAGAACGAGGTAATCTTTCGATCGGAAATAGACAGTCGAGCTAGACAACGTAGAGCTATACAACGTATCGACGAGGTGCATGTTGGGTCCCATCCCTCCTCTGCGCTCGAATATGTTGTTGTAAATCTTCCGGATATTCGTACAGCGTGTTGCAGCACAAGTAGACGGAGTGCGTAAGAGAGGCGAGGTGTTGTCGAAGAGCTTGAGAACTGCCGAAAGCTGTGAATGCGAACTGACGTTAAACCGGTTGAATCCCTTTTTCCGACATCAGGACTAGGAACTTACTTCTGTTGCAGTATCCACAGAGACAGAGGTAACGCATTCGACGGGAGAACTCGTTCCGAGAACGGACCGGTCCTGCTCGCGGAACTCAGGTCAAGCTTTCGTTCGACCGCAAACTGATTTGTGAAAAACTCACCATTGAGGAACTCAAGAGCGTCCATGCGTTGAATAAATCGGTCTTGACGTGCACCAGCTCCGGGAAGAGCGACTGCTACAGGATGTCTGACGTCCTGAGGAGCAGCCTGAGCTAGGCGATATTCTGCACGGATCAATCGATCTTCGCTCCAGAGAGGACACGGAGGCTGTCTCGAGCAGCGGCCGGTTCTCTCTCCCGGTTCTCGACGCCTACGAAGCCCGGATAGATCTGTGAGCTGACGAGTCTCGACGGAATCGGTGTCGAAAGAGAGCACTTACCAACGTGAACCGCAACGGAAGCACGATTCGGTTCCGCAACGACAAGTCAGGTGGAAACAACCCTCAGTGAGCTCCATCAATACCTTACAGCCTGGACAGCGGGTGTAGCCTTCACGGCGAGCGAGCTCGAAGACCGCGATATCTTCAGGAGAGCGTTCGTCGAGAGGGAGAGCCTACGCCAAAGGAACCAATCTTCAGCTTGAGTCGACGAACGTCGAACGAAGCAGAACGTACCTGATACTGTTCGCAAGTCAAATCTGCGGTGAACAAAGAGGGTCAACTAAACCTTCTCCAATAGAAGAAAAACCGAGTGTTGCCAAGTTCGCATGACTCACCTTTGTGCCTGTGGGATTGACAATCTGCACACATCCAGGTCTTGCAGAGAGGACATTCAGCGTCGGGTTTGTCGTAGTCGTGATCATCGTGTCGAATGACTCGTGCGCTGCAAGCTCGATTCGGGCAGTAAAGCGGAGGTAGCGCATCAGCGAGTTGGCGGTAATGCTGGCGACGATCGAGATCAGCATACAGAAGAACTGCACGTAGCAGGACGAGACGTACCCAAACCTTGAGGTTCTCAGTTCCGAGAGCACGTTCAGCATCTTCGTCCGTGAGAACGTAGGAGCACTGTGCAGAACGAAGAAGACAGATCAGCTCCGAGCGAGAGACTCAAGCGAGCTTGAGAGACTCACGTTAACTTGAAAGCACTTGACCGGGAAGACCTTTTGCGTTCCATCATCGAGTTTGTTTTCGACGTACGAACCGAAACAATCAATGCAAGCGATATGTCCATCCTCTCGCGGTCCGACGTACATGCCGAATGCGATATGTTCGGAAGTTTGTGCTTCGAGTGACGCAGAGTACGGGTTCGACGTGATACGAACTCGGTCGAAACAGATTGAGCAGTGAGGAAGAGACGGATCGTCAACCAGGGTAGTCTCGCTCGTCGCCTCAACCGCCTGGTCTTCTCGGTCAGGTGGAGCTGCGGCCCCTTTCCCCTATCATAGCGTCGAACGAGTCAGTCCGTTGACAAGCTTGCAGCCCAAAAGTAAAGCGAGAACTCACCTTGTCTTCGAAGTTGATCAAATCCTGTTCGTGAGGCTCGGCAGCGCGAAGTTTCGGTGCGGCCTACAGTCAACTTGATGTCAGCTAAAACTCTCGAAGTTTAGTTTGAGAACCAGAATCACTTACCATCAATTCCCGGACTCGCGCTTCTCCGAGCGCAGCCTCGAGTCCTTGTTGAGCCGCTTCTTCAAGGTCCCTACCTTCATCATCTTCTCTCTGAAGTACCCTTGCGAACTCGTGATCCAACTGCTCTTTCCTCGCCTTTGCTTCGAGAATTTGATCCAATTGACGAGCTCGAATTTGATCCGCTACGACATCTCGAGCTTTCCCGGCAAGCGAAGCGATAGTCGATTTCGACATGGTCGACTGGATGTGATCGATCTGATGGCGGATCGAAGTGGTCGCGTCGTCTTCCCTTCTTGACACGTAGAGTGCACGAGCCTTTTCCTCCTCCTCCTTTGTCTCCTCATCGACCATCAATGCATCTCGCCCAACTCCACTGACTAGACTGCCACTTCTGTAGGCTTCGAGGTTTCGGAGTTGAAGTTCTTGAGCGAGGTTGGCGTCGTTGCGAGTTTGGAGTTCTTCCATCAGAAGCGCAGCGGCGAGGGCGAGGGATGCGTCGTCCTGCATGAAGCAGTCCAGGTCGACATGACTGGGAGGATGCGGGAGAGGACCTTCGACCATTGCGGAAGTCGAAGTGGTAAGGCAAGAAAACAAGGCAAGAAAGAAGAGCGCGTGTCATCAGTATCTCGCACACTCCCCTTCGGATTGTTGCGCTCGATAAGGGTACCTCGAATGACCGCCAGCTCTTAGTCGAAGAAGAGAACGGCTGAGTAGGGCACGAGATGAAAGAGAATATTACAACAACCCGAGAGGAATCGACGTGACCCAAATGGAAAGAGAAATCTAAGCGATAGGCGTATAGTGAGCGGCCCTGCAGCGACTGCGTCGCCTACTTCGGTGCTGGTTTGCCTTTTTGCTCGGCCTAACAAATCAGGAGAAGAGAAGAATCAAGTAAGCTAAGAACAAGGAGTTTTGCTCAGAAGACATGAAGAAGTTGCTTACTTTCCAAGCATCCATAGCTTTCTTCATCGCTTCCCGGTGTGCCAGTGACGGTTCACTCTTCTTGATCTCTGCAAGCTTCGACTGTACGGCCGAACGATGCGTAGAAAGGGGAAGAGCGTAAGTTTTCAGGTTTTCGTGCGACGAAACGGGAGACGCAACGATATGAGCTCACATCCATGTACTACCGCGGGGACACACATCGTATTATAGCGTCAGTACAGACTCAAGCTGCCTTCAACAAGAGGAACTAGAGACTCACGACGTTATAATTCGAGGATTTCCCTTTTCTTGTTGCGGTCTTTTTCAGAGGAGCTGCCGGTTCGAAGCCATTAGCGCTCTGACCCGAGCAGAGGGTCATACAGAAGGCTCACCCTTCGCTTTACCCTTCTTCGGTACAGTAGAATCGTTCCGAGGCATCTTTTCGAGGGAGACTTGAGAATGCGGTGCAGGTACGGAAGAGAGGCGGAGGACTTGATCTGAGGAGGTCGGTGTGGTCTGAAGTAGGTTGATTGAGTTTCCGGCGAGTACTTGCGGTCGTAGAGGTCGCACAAGTTGAATAGTCGATGATCAACCTCGTCGAACAAAGTTTCTCTTCCGTTTCATTCAACCTCCTCCTCGCTCCCTCCCGTACGATGTCTATCCGAGCCCAAGCTTCGAAGCTGCCCCAACTATTATCCCTCCTCCCGAAAGACGGTGTCGGATCTCTCGTCTACCAAAATCGCTGGAAAGGCAAAGGTTTACCCGTTCCCTCGCCCGATGCCTCAACTCCGACTGCTGCGCAAGATACATGCTTCTACGAGGTCAAGAAAGTACAATTAAAACAGAGCGAACAGGGGAAATTGAAGGCTGAAGCGTTCGGAGTTCTGTACTGGTGAGCCAACAATCTTTCCTCTTCTCTCAGTCGAGACTGGCTTTCTGACAAGGGAGACTGGGAGCTGGTAGGAAGGGCAAACGAGTGACACCGGAAGATCAAGAGTACGAGCCATTGAGGGGAGCAAAGTATCTCTGGCAATCAGCGAACCCTCCTCTCGTCCTCAGAACATCAGCAGAGAAACCAGCCCCTACGCCAGAAGTAGCTACAGAATAGATCACTGGACTGGAGAAGTAGTTTAACTTGTTGTAAAAGTAGTCTGAGTGAGTACATGCATTGGGCTTTCTCTCCAAAAAAAAAGAAAAAGTACTGCCTCTCTCTTACCCTTCTTCTCTTCACTCTCTCCAGCATCACCGACTCCACCTCTCGACCTCATCTACCCCGTAAGCCCATTTTGCCAAAACTCTACGCCCGCCTCTCTCTCTCTCTCCAGTCGAATCGATTCCTCTGCGCCCAAGGATGACACGCATCCGCCAATTTTTGCGTTAATCTCAATCCTCGTCACCTTTCCGTTCCCTTCCCAGGAGCGGAGTGGAGAGGGAGAGCCAAACTGTTTACCCATTACGCGGAAACGATGATGGTTTTTTCATAGTTACACTGAGTGAGTTTAACTCCCCTCTGCCTCTCCTCTCTCTTTGCACTGGTAGCTGACTCGTGTCTTCGCTTTCTCTATAGTGGGTTGAATGAATCGGTTGGTTGAGCGAGAAGGAAAAGCAATGAAGGAGAAAGGGAACGAACGACGCGCTGACCTCTCCCGTTCTTTCGTTCTCGCTACAGGCTCTCTCGGTGGTTGGGGATGAAGGAGGAGGACTGTATGATTAGAACTGTATTATAACGTGCCCATGCATTGCAAAGGAAAGCGAACTGCACATCATTTGTGATCGAGAAGAAAATCGTCGCGTGAAGAGCAGGGAGTCGCGTTGCTCTCCCTTGTCTTCTCTCCTTCCCCTTCTTCTCTTACCTCCATCGACTCTTTCGCTCTTTCAACTGCACGGCTGCTGGTTCAGCTACATCACGACATTCATAAAAGATGAGACGCAGAGCATCCCAAGATTTCAACCAACAACATTCTTTCAACCAAGCATTCTCTCCCCCACCACCTCGAGCTGCGAGTCAAGCTACGGGAGTCTATGGTTCTCCATCGCTTCAACCACCTCAGAGAGGACATTCACCAGTAGTCGATAGAGGGCAGTATTCGACAACGACGACGACGCAAAGACCTGCTCTCGCTAGTCAACAGATGCCTTCTTACCATTCGAACGGCGGGAACGATCCTTACCACCAAGGAAGTGGAGGAGATCACACGGATTTGTACGGTCAGTCTACTGTCACTTTCCCCTCTCCTTCGCGTGTCGTTCTCGTTTCACTCAACTCTTCTTCCCTTTTCTCCTTTCTCCCGCTTGATTGCGTTCGTGCAGGGTTCTACGCCAACGATGACGCTCATTCCGCCTCTTCTCACACGGCGCTCAACATGCCCTACTCCGAAAAAGACTACTATCAAAACTCTGCCGTTCCTTCTCTTCCCCCTCAACCGATTCACGCTACTCCTCCGTCTCCCTACTACCCACCCTCTCCGAACCCTGGAGGTTACTTTTCCCCCGGTCCGCATGGTCATCAACAATTCGTAGGCGGTTTCGGAGGGTACTACGAGAATCCGAATACTCAATACGCGCAATTGAGGCAGGGAGTCATGAAGAGGAGGGAGAAGAAACAGGTAGAATTGACGGATGGTCATTTGGTACTAGAGTTACCGGTCGCGAGAAGTTTGGCACAGTTGGGAAAGGGAGGATCGGAGGAATGGGAAAGTGGGAAATTGAGATGTGAGCTCAATCTTCGTTCCGACTCGGTTTTGATTCGTACGGTCTGTCGAGATGAACTAGTCGATCGTGATGATCTGTGACTAGAGTCGTGAGAGAGTGTACTGGCTAATCCAATCGTACTGTCTCGATAGATACGGCTGTGACGGAAGATCCCGACGATTTCACTCGTTCCCGCTACCGCCTCCGTCAAACTATTTCCCGTCGTCAAACCGAACTCGCGATCATCTTGACCATGTACAACGAAGACGAAGTCCTCTTCACTCGGACGTTCAAATCCGTCATCAAAAACATCCAACACCTCGAATCTCGTTCTCGATCGAAAACCTGGGGAGCGGATAGTTGGAAGAAAGTCGTCGTAGTCGTCGTCAGTGATGGGAGGAGTAAGATCAATAATAGGACTTTGAAAATGCTCGGATTGTATGGAGTTTATCAGGATGGAGTTATGAAAGATACGGTCGAAGGAAAAGATACTCAAGCTCATGTGTTCGAATATACGACGAACGTCGTGGTCGATAAGGATGGACAGGTCAAGGCGGGGATTAGTCCGATTCAGATCCTGTTCTGCCTGAAGGAAACGAGTGAGTTCACCTTTCTCTCTCGGTCTTCCCGCTTTCTCACTTTCATGATCCGACATATCTTCCTCGGACTAATTCTTCTGCCCGTCCTCCAGACAAGAAGAAACTCAACTCTCATCGCTGGGCCTTCAACGCTTTCTGTCCTCAACTTCAACCGAACGTCTGTGTCCTGATCGACGTCGGTACGAAACCCGCCTCGGACTCGATCTATAAACTATGGAAAGCTTTCGACAAAGACAAGAAGGTCGGAGGAGCTTGTGGAGAAATCACGGTCGATACGGGGAGAGGTTGTATGAATCTATGGAATCCTCTCGTCGCGGCTCAGAATTTCGAATACAAGATGTCTAGTAAGCACTCTCACACGTTACTACCTCTCAATGCGACGTTCTTAACGTAGACGCATCGCTTGACTCGCTTTCGATCTCGATAGACATTCTCGACAAACCTCTCGAATCGACGTTCGGTTTCATCTCTGTCTTACCCGGTGCCTTCTCCGCCTATCGCTACAAAGCCTTACTCGGTAAACCGCTCGAAGCGTATTTCCTCGGCGAGAAAATGCATGCTCCCGGAGCGATCGCATCTCTAGCCGACTCGAACATGGTTCGTCTTATCCCTTTTCTTACTGTCTTCTGATGTCCGCTAACGCTTGGAGTGACTCTGAACAGTACTTGGCCGAGGATCGGATTCTTTGCTTCGAGATTTGCGCGAAGAAAGGAGAAAGATGGGTTCTGAGATATGTAAAAACTTCAGCTTCGACCGACGTGCCGTGAGTTCCGTCGACCTATCTATCCTGCGCGAACGAAGACTGATAGACGGCTTCCGTCGACTTACTGCAATAGTGACTCGGTCGCAGAATGTTGGTTCTCACGCTCTCTTCGTTTCCTCTCGCCGTGCCTCAGCTGACCTCCATCTGATCGTGTGCAGTCATCTCTCAACGTCGACGATGGAACAACGGAGCTTTCTTCGCCGCTCTCCATGCCTCGACTCACTATTATCGCCTCTTAACTTCCGGCCAGAGTTTCCTTCGCAAGATATGGATGAGCATCATCTTTCTTTACAATCTCATCCAGCTCTTCTTCTCGTTCGTCGGACTATCATCCTTTTATCTCGCCTTCTTCTTCCTCTGTAACGCGGCGACGGCAGACTCGGCGGACGATCCATTCGGAGGACACGGACAAGATGTCGTTTCGATCGCGAATAACGTCTTCATTTGCACGATCGGAGTAACGATCGTCTGTGCGTTAGGTAATAAACCGAGTGGATCGAGATGGTGGTATATGTTTGTTATCATCGTCTTCGGGATTCTTTTCATTATCGCCGTAAGTTTCTCCTCTCTGCCATTCTTGCGACTTTCTCGCTGACACTCGAGATCGGTTTCGCTTAGGCGTATTGCACTGTCTGGACTGTATACCTTCAACTGAGAGCGATTCCTGACTGGAGCGACTATTCAGCTTTGTTCGGAAATGTCAGTCTTCTCGCTCTTTCTCTGACCTAGCACTCGACGCTGACGGATCTCATATTGAGCAGAGTGGATTCACCGATATCGTCTTGGCACTCGCTGCGACTTATGGTCTCTACATCTTGTCGTCGATCCTCCATCTCGACCCTTGGCATCTCCTCACTTCGTTCCTTCAATACCTCTTACTCGTTCCTTCGTTCATTATCGTTCTCACAATCTACTCGTTCGCCAACACTCATGATCTCGCATGGTACGTTGTCTCTCCTCTCTCTTTCGCGTCCACAGCTCGATTCTCATTCTCGAGTGAGTTGTAGGGGTACGAAAGGAGACACGACCGTGAAAGATCTCGGTAAAGCCTCGAAGACGAAGAATGAAGACGGGAAAGAAGTCCTCGAAGTATCTCTACCGACGAGACCGGACGATATCGACGAGTTGTGGTCTTCGATGAGGAAAGAATTGAGCGCACCTCGGGTCGAGGAGAAGTCTAAGAGGAGTGCAGAGGCAAAACAGGCGGATCATTACGCTACTGTTAGGACGAATACTGTGAGTGGACTTGATCTTTCGTTCGTCGAGAGGTTTTGTGGCTGACGAGTTTTGCTCTCTTTGCAGTTGCTCGTTTGTTTTCTTTCTTCTTTCGTTCTGGACTCGTTCTCTGGTACTGACGTCTCCCTCTTCAGTTTTATCTCGGCATTAACATGGCCCTGGTGACGTTCTTCACATCGAAGATTTGGACCAATTTCCTCGCCGCTCGTTCAACAACCGATGGACCGCCAGTCAACTATTATCAAGTAGCACTGTTCTGGGCCGTCGCAGGGTTGGCCGCATTCAGGTTCTTCGGTTCGACCATGTACCTCATCTTGAGGTTGTTTGGTCATTAAAGTGTTCGCCGTTGCGGTTGTTTAGTCGATAAATTATCTTCGTTTTCTGTTGTCGATTGTCCTTTCTTACTTGTACTTCTCCCTCCTCCTTACGCGGTTGGATCTCTCGTAGGAACTGCTGGCTGGACCAGTGGACGGTTTGTTTCGAGTAACTTGTCGTTTTCCAAAACGGAATCTTTACGAGAGTTCATTGTCCGTCTACCTGCGACTTGAGCGCCTTCACTGCTGCCTCTATTGACTCTTTTAACTCCACTACTCTCTCCTTCCCTCTCGCTTTCTCCAGCTCCTTCACGATTCCCTTCTGCCTCAATTTCTCCCCGATTGTCTCCCTCTCTTTCCCATCTTCGATCGATCCAATCACTTCCCCAAGCCCTCTCCATGCCTCATACCCTCTATGTCTGACTCCCGCTTCATCATCGTCCAATAACCCTTTCAGCATCTCCAAGTATTTGTCGTTCACCGCGAGAACCTTCGAAATCTCCGTCGAATAGACTAGAGAAGTGAGAGCTCCGGAGGCTGCTAATCTCGTCGGAATATCTTACGCCGATGATAAAGCGAGTAGAATGTGTAAACGCGAGGACGAGGAGGTGGTCGGTTCGAAATGGGAAATTCCCGCTTCCGATCCAACGAGGTTACAAACCAATTCGCTCGCTGCTCTCCTGACCATCACGTTCTGACTCAGTAGTAACTCCTCCAATACGTTGAGGAGGGACGTAGCGGGTCGATCTCGAAGCGAAAGTCGAGCGATTTTGTCGGTTAATTCCGGGTCGAGGGAAGCAATATTCGTCAAAGCCATCAACGACTCGAAGATCGCTAGTAGAGGAGTCTGA
>NW_027481054.1:0-25987 GCF_050403485.1 Sporobolomyces salmoneus
AACCGACCGCTTTTCAAACATCGAAGCGAAAGTTTACCGAGTTTCCCACCGAGACAACTCGTAGAGGAGGATTCAGAACCGAAGAGGTCATTCGATGACGAGGAACTGGCCAAACTTCCTGTGCGTTTGACGTTCCCTGTCGTTTTATCGTGTTTGAGCTTGCCTGACTGACGTTCCCTTCCTCTGACAGTCGAATCCGAAAATGTGGCTTCCTTCTCACCTCGCACTCTATCTCTCGAACGCCCTCTCGCTCCACCCAGCACTCGCAGAAGACATCACTGCGTTCATTCGAAACTCTCGTTTATCCGGTCGAACGTTCCTACGTCTCAAGAGCGTCGATCTCGAAGAGCTCGGAGTTAACGTGAGGTGGAGAGCGGCTTTGCTCGAAGCCGGGGATAAATTGCGAAGGGAATCGCTTGGAGGTCGAATCTTTTGGGGGTACGAAGGAGGGCGACACAGTGCCGAGGACGAGACGAATCTGGTTCAGGGAGATGGAACAAAGCACTCGGCCTCGACGATCGGATTGTCGTTCCCGAGCTCTTTCAGTCTACCGATCTCTCATCGCCGTCGACCTTCGCTCGAAGTGGAAGGATCCGCTTCAGAGGACGAATCGTCAAAGGAGGAATGGAAACGCTCGTGGAGGCGACTCAATCGAGGCAACAACCGCGTCAAGGGTCTCGCAAAAACGTTCGAAACGGTCATTGAGACTTCGGAACGCTCGATCAACGTCTCTCCCGCGAATTCGCCTGTCAAGAATCGAACGGACTCGCAGAACAAAAGGATCACTAGGACCTTCGAGGACGCCAGAGGAGGATCGGCGCCTGGTCGTATGCGAAGTGATTCGATCGATTCGAACCTCAGCGCTGCGAGTGTCGATTCGTTTTCAGGTCGCTACACGTCTCCGACCGCTCTCCAGTCTCCCTCTTCGATCAAAAGTGATAGTCACGCCTCGTTCTCAAGAAGCCCGAGTCTCATCGAAAACCTCTCGTCCCCCGATCTCGATTCGACTCGAACCCCGATCACTCCCGTCAAGAAAGACCTCCTCGCAGACCATCGAGTCTCGTTCGCCACCGAGTACGATTGGAGACTCTACCCTGACTCGCTCGGACTTCGACCTCGACCAACCGGAGAGGAACTTGACGATGCAGTAAAACAAGGCGAAGAGGACGAGGAAGTCTCTGAGGAGGAAAGAACTCTCAAACCCGTCAGATACGCTTCATCAGGAGGAAATTCAACGATCAGTCGACATGCTCTATCCCCAGTTTCGACGGAGAAACGAGCTGGACTTGCAGATTTGTTTGGTCTCGACTTACCGAAAGCTAGGAGGGAACCGAAAAAAAAGCTTGTCGACGACACTCATGATGACGAGATGGTGGAGATGTTTGTTCCGGGAGTTGACGAAACGGGAAGAGGAGGGAGGAAGAGTTCGATGGTTTTGATCAAGAGTGAGTTTTCGCATCTTCTTTCAGCGCTTTGTTCCGCGAGAGTCGAGCTGAAAGAACGTCATTCCCGCAGAGTCTCAATTCGCAGCGCTTCAACATCGTATGGAAGAAGTTGAAGCTCAAGTTGCGCTCGCTCTCGAATCGAACGGCTTCCAATCTCCTCGCGAAATTTACTCGGCCCAAGAAAGCGAAGTCGATCAGTTTGAGGGCCGATTGATTGGGTAAGCGACTTCATCGTCCTACATTGTGCACCTACTGACCTGCTCTCTGACGTCCCCTCAGACTCGAACATCAAACCCGACTCCTCGCAACCGTTTCGCCCTTGAAAGACCACATCAACTTCCACTCTCCCCTTTGTCCGACTCAATCTCGCTCTCACGTAGACACCGAAGATACGTGCTCGCACGATCTCGAGCGAGACGCGAAGACTTGGTGGGCAGACGACGCTAATCCGCTCGGATGGAAAGCGCTCGGAGGATACGTCGTCGCTGCTAGTATCGGGATCGGAGTGAGCTTCCTCTCTTCAGGCGCCGTACCTCGTTATGTACTGAATTCGAGATTGCGTAACAGATAGTCGCGGGCGAAGTCGTCGCTGCAAAACTACTCGGAATCCGTCGCCGCTAATCGATCTCTCTCGAAGGATCCAGCTCCAGTATCGCCGCGCTTCTACCAATACCTTCGCCATATACACTCTGATCCATTCCTACTCGTTACATCGAGCTCTCGCCTCACATTCGCAGTTTCGATTTTCCCAGCTCAACGTTCTTCGCACTCGACCCCCTTTCCCTTTCCGACTCTCGCTCGTTTTCTCCTGTTCTTCTCATGGATCGTCTCTCGTTCCCTTCGTTTTGTTGCTTGTTACTTCTCTCGTCTTACTTCCGCCCGCAGCGGCATCGTTTTCTTCAAGTTTTTAAATTTTCGGAACTGTTTTTCTTGCTTACAATGACCACATTCTCTACGCTTTTCACATGAACTTGAGAGGATATGAAAGAAATCCTCGCGCAAAGGAACGCGTGCGAAAGAAAGTTTTGGATTCGGAATTGTTTTGTTCTTTTACCCCTCATTCTTCACCCGACTCGAACCCCTTCTCCTGCCTCCTCGCCCTGCTCACCGCTTCATATCGAGCTCATCAATCAGTACCAGCAACAATGTTGGCTTTCGGAATCGCGACAGGACTCCTCCTCGCGCTTCCTGCGCAAGCAGCTTATGATCTAATCCGAGATTACAGCGGGGATGCCTTCTACAATGGTTGGGAGTTCTATGGTGAGTCTATCTTACTTGAACAGCTTCAACACTGTCAAACAGCGGGGGATCAAGTTGAAGGGAGGGTGGGATCAAGTCGAACGACTGCGCCGAACTTCGTTTCGCGCGAGCTGAGTTACGGAACGTCGTGTGAGGCATATCACTGACCCTTATGCTCGTTGTGTACAGGTCACTACGACAATTTGACGAACGTGAGTCGCTCGAAATCATCGACTTTCTTGATTTTCATTTCAACTGATCAATTCGACTCTTTCCTCCTCCACCTCCTCCTCTTCTTCCTCTTCCTCCACCTCTTCCACCTCCTCCTCTCCTCTTCCTCAGGGTGACACGAACTTCGTCAACCAGAGCGCGAGTGCTCCGTTAGCCTACATCAATGACGCTGGCAACGCAATCATCAAAGTTTCGCAGGAGGAGGTACTATATCCAAATAAGCGAGACTCCGTACGGATTCAGACGACGGACGCCTATGACATTGGATCGGTGTGGACGTTCGACGTCGACCATGTTCCGAGTGGGTGTAGTGTATGGGGAGCCCTGTGGAGTCAGGCAAAAGACTGGCCGAGCGGTGGAGAGATTGATACATGGGAAGCGGTGAACCAGATGGAGTACAATCAAGTACGTTACTTCCTCGGATTCTGGATCATTCGAGCGCTAATCTTCATCTACCTTATGTAGATGGCTCTTCATACCACCTCAGGATGCGAAGCGCAGAACACTTCAAGCTCAGACGAATTCACAGCCACTCTGTTGAACGCAAATTGCGACAAAGACGCCAACTTCAACTCTGGCTGCAATGCCCTCGATACCAAAACTACTTCTGCAGGACAAGCCCTCGCAGCTGCCGGAGGAGGATTATGGGCTACGGAGTACGCTAGTACCGGGATCAAGATCTGGCACTTCGAGGTACGGTCGTAGCCATTCTCTGAAGTTTCGATATTTTGCACGACTGACATGAGCGATCTGATAGCGCTCGGCTGTACCTACCGATCTCGGCTCGAATGCCTCGTCAATCGATCCTACCGCGTGGGGAACACCAACTTACTTCGTCCCGAGCTCATCTTGCAATGTTGAAGAACATTTCGCTCCTCAGCACCTCGTGATCGACATCACTCTTTGCGGGTCAGTCTCTTCGCTTGATAACCGTGTACCTCCGACCGCTGATTGATAGAGTGAATCCGCGACAGTGACTGGGCTGGAAACAACGCGACGCTGGAATCGACTGGTTGCGCATTGACGACTCAGCCTCTATGCTACACTCAATACGTACTCAAGTACGTTCTCTATTTTCCTATGTGCGGGTACGTTGGCTGACTCTGTGCGTCTTGGACAGCGCATCAAATTATGACAACGCGTTTTTCGAGATCGCATCCGTCCGCGTCTACCAAGATCCCTCCTTGAAGCACTCTACTACCGACTCTGACTCTTCTTCGACTTCCTCGTCGACTAACTCTTCGTCTTCGCCCGGAGGAAACACCGGCGGCTCGGGAGGATCAAACGCAAACGCCTCCTCGACTGGCACGAATGCGGCCGTCTCGAGGTCGTCTACAAACGTCCTTGCCCTCTTCGGGACCGGTCTCGCCTTGATCGGATGGACTCTGCTGGCTTAGTCGTGATAAAGCATGATCGTTGTCATTTTCTCGGATCGCATCAGTTTGTTCCCCTGTCGACTCTCTCGCTCGTATAACATCCGTCACCCCTCTTCGTTCAGTGCCTTTCTTCGTTGATCACTCATAGACCCTAATTCTATTATCTCTTTTTGTCGAATTGAATCATCTCTCACTCGGTGTCTGGTTTCGTTCTCATGCTCTCGTTCTCTGCAGATCGGCAACTTGAGTCGGAGGCGAGCGGCAATGGCAATATGAACTAACAACAACAGGAAACGAAAAGTATAGACAGCGAAGAAGAAAGAAAGGAACTATTTGGAGGAGGAAGCAATCGAGCTCTTGCGAACCAATTTGACACCACCACCGACTCCCAAGCTCGATGACAATGATGACGAGGGCTTGGAGCTTGAGGGAGATGCGTCCCTGAGAAAAGGATCATTCTTGAGGGCGGAAGCGAGAGAGAGTTTGTCGTGTAGAGCTTTGAGTGCGGGCGAAGGTTTTGGAGACGATGAGATCGAAGCTGTCTTCGATCTTGCAACGAGAGCTCGACTCGGTAGAGGCGCAATCGTTCTCCTCGATGTTGCCGACGTCGATGAGGACGTCTTTCCTTTTGAGCTTGAAGCCCACCCAACTTGATCTTCTTCCCTTTCTCTTTTCCTCCTCGTTTCCTCATGTCGACTCTGTCTCTCCCTCTGGACATCCCTCCAAGCCCTCTCTTCTTCCTCTCTATCTTCCTTCCGCGCCGGGGTTCGTAAACTCTCAATTCCTACCTTATCTCCCAATCCAAACTTTTCCTTGACTCGTTCCGCTTTCTCCTCTGAATCGACAATCTTGCGTTTCTTCTTCCGGAATGAGTCACGAAGAAGGAGAGACGCCGAGTACGGGTCTTCCCAATGAGTCGAGTTTTGTTCGTACATTGCCGAGAGACGTGCTGATTCGGACATGACTTTCTTCTTCTGTGTCAAGTTCTTCTCGACGGATGCAAAAGGATCCGGAGGTTTCTCCGAGGTGGAAGCCGCATTGTCTGAATGAAAGAGCGTGATCAGTCGCAATTTCCGAGTTGAGCAGAGAGGCGCACTCACCAATAACCATTTGTCCGTTTTCTTCAGGATCCCATTCCTCGTATTTCTGTCTCGCTCCATCATGAACGACGTATCTCGTATTCTATCCACGACACGCAAGAGTCAGATCTCGGCGACTGTGTGCATGAGGAGACAGAGGGAGAGTGCTCACTTGAGGATCTGTTCGGATTTCGAACCATCCTTGGCACAGATGACACTTGCAACGGAACGACCATATCGTCGTCGAGTAGTACATTCCTACTTTCTTCTTTTCCGCGTTGTACCGAACTCCTTGACCGATATGAGCGTTGCAGTGACCGCTGAGAGAAGAACTCGAGGCATCTGTCAGCTTTGTGAAGTCCCGAAGGCAGAGAACAGGGCCTGAAGAGCTTGATGCTTACCACCAGATATTGTAGGGCAACTCGAATCGAACGATGAGGATACCTTTGTCGAGTTTACGAGCTCTGCGAAGAAAAACCGAAAATCGGTGGAATCAGCTCTGGTCGATAGTATTCTACTGACACGAACCATCTCTGCTACGAATCATCTCTGCAACCTTGCCTGCCTAGAGGCGTCCTCGAACTGCCCAGGCTCATCTGGTAGCCGGAGACGGAAGTGAGAGAGTTGTAACTTACCGATCTCCCAGCGCATGTTTTCCCAACCGTTTGTTCAGAGACCCTTCACTCGGATCATAGTCCGGTGGATAATACTAGCCAGACAGAGGTGCGGATGATGCGCAGCGTGGAGAAAGAGACGAGGAAAGAGATGAGGCAGTGCAAATCGAGGTTCCGTCAGATGGACCGCGTGGGGAGTAAGCCCGTGGAGCTCACCTTATTGAAACCTTGCATCTCTACCTAGTCTTGAGGTTTCCGTTATAATCGGGTGATTGGTCGAGGTGAAAGCGCCGTTCATCGCTTCTTCCTCTCTCTGCATCTCCCGACTCACTTCTCGCGCTCTCTATGCTACTCTGAACCTTCAATGAAGCGCAGGAGTAACATGGACAGTCCCAGCAACCTTCAATGGCCTCCGCGGAAGACTCTCGGAAGGGATCCCGACTCAGTTCTCCATCTCTCCCGTTCCTCTCCTCGTCTTTGTGCTTTTATTGCTTTGAGCTCAGCGTATCTACCATCCCCGAACCAATGCGCCAACCACGGAACGGCTACACAGCAGTCAAGAATCATAAGAAGACTGTACCTTCTCTCGTTCTCTTCTCCATCGGCGCTTTGCTCGGCACTCCAAGCACACACGCGCAATCGAGCTCGACGTTGGACAACAAGACAACAGCCTCCGAGCAACTAGCCTTCTACAACCCGACCGAACGTGGTGGATCGTGGTTAACAGTCAGTTGTCCCCATCACTCTCGCTCACCTTAACAAAGTTTGACAGACGATCTCCCTTGGTGAATAGACATGGAACGAAGCAACACGAGGCGAACCTCTCAACGTCGTCGTTTCGGGGAATTCGGATCCTTCGATTCTCGAATACGACGGCTTTATCGATTGGTCTTACTCTCTTTCGTTCAGCCCGCAATGTTTTCACTGGTACGACGAGGGAGCGCAACAGGCTGCTGATTTGAAGGATGGGAATGGATTACGTGAGTCATCTTGGACCGCAAAACAAACACCCTTCGGATAACCTCTTAGGTGGGTGCGCTCAACAGGGAATCAAACGACCATCCTAAGATACAATTACCAAGATCCGATCTTCGGTGCCTGCGGTCAGTCGCTACAAGGTGGCGAGCATTTCCGAGTCTTTAGACAGAATGGGACAGAGATGGGAACAGGGGCATGGTTCCTCGCGGCGTCGAAAGAACATAATCTCGGGAAGAAGCACATGATTCTGCCGAATGGGTGGGTTGGATTCGCTCTATTCTGCCGCCTCGAATTGTCCGTGTCGACTGATGTACCGCTCGAGTAGGTACGATCTCGGGAGGGACGAAATCGTTTCGTTGGCAACGAACCCGAGAGGGACTCGCTCTCCGGTCTCGAAGGCACTCTACTCGACCAGCGTCAAAGCTGTGCAGGGACCTACATACTTCGGAGATCTAAGGGTGGACGAGATCAATCATGGGATTATGATTGATGGGAGAATCGCGGTACTTACCGTTTCGGTTCTCGAGAAAGGAGACGGATCGAAACCGTTAGTTTAAAATTCCCTCTATAGCCTGCTATGAGTATTGTTCGGTACTCACTGACGACGTGCTCTGCTTCGTCTTTGCCATAGAAGCACGACCTGGGTTGCGACAATCAGCTTAACGGAATTTCTGATTTTCATCTGCACGGTCGTCTTCGTCGTCCTCTCACTCGGGATCTTCTGTTTCCTACACTACCATCACCATAAGCGGACTTCGAAAGTCGTGCTGCCTTGGGAGACGAGTCAAGCACAGGTTGAAGGAAAACAACGGCGGGGAGACGAATATCCTTTGCTGGATCGGTCTGCCTAGGATTGAAGAAGTCGATTGTTGCTATGTCACGCCATGTCGGGATTCAGCGCATTTCCTTGAGCCTGAGCGCCTGAAAGAGGAGAGGAAGGCAGCTTAGACCCGACGAAACTTGCGAAATTCTGACGACGAATAAAGCGAGAGGTTTAGCCGCGAATTGTCGAGGGTCGGGCGAGACGTTCCTATTCGCAAGAGGTCTCGAACTCGACCCGTCACAATCCGAGAACGAAAGCTTTCGAAGACGTTACAGTTGTCAACTGTCGGACCTCTGCGAAGAGATTCAGCGCGGGCTTCGCTTCTTCTCTTCCTCATTCTACGCATCATCTGCCCTGGGCATCACTACAATCAACAGCAAAGTTCGATTACGATGACCTCAGCCTGGAGATCCTACTTGAACCGCTCGATCGAACATTTCCGAGATCGTTCCGCCGAAGGTGAGCCACGCTCTCCACTGATCGAGCCGCCACATGTAGTGGACCGCTCACAAGCTCTTCTCGTCTGATATGCAGTACTACGCGCGAACCCGAATCGTGGTCACGGAGATGTTTTTCCCCTCGTCTCTCTCAACTCTCCCGAAGATCTTAGTCAATTCGCTCTAGGTTGCGATGCAGATCTAGGCGAGTCTTAATCCCCTCTCCACTGACCCATAATCGAGGCTAACTTCAAGCTTTTGAGGAGAGACAGGCGGTAGAAGTTCAGTTACCTTAGACCTGGGTCCCGAGGGAAAGGGGAGGTTCTACGGCGTACTCAGTAGCGAATTGAACGCTGGAAGGAAGAAGGATGGAGTGATCGAACGAGGAGGATACGCTGGATTTCGAAGCAAGGTGAGCTCGCGTTCGTGTTCTCCTTCTATTCGCGTGAGAGACTGAGCTTCCGCCCTTGTTGTGTAGCAACGCACGACTCTGTTCGGCACACGTACATGGGATACCTCGCTACATGATTTCCTGAGGTTAAGGGTTAAGAGTTCGGGAGACGGAATGCGTTATTTCGTAAACATCCAAACTGATGGACCAGGTACTTCCCTCTCTCTTCCCTTGACTCTTGGGAACTCGAAAGACTGATGGTTCGATCTCGTATAGTACGCTCCGATCTGTTTCAACATCGACTATGGCTTCCAGAACCCGCTTCCGATACCGCTCCTCACGAATGGTCCGACGTTTTGATCCCCTTTTCGGATTTCACCCTCACAAACTCTGGAGACTTGAGTGCGCAGCAAATGGAGATGTTGCGCACGCGAGTGAGAACCGTCGGAATCAGTGTTCTCGGTCCAAAGGAGGGAAGGTGAGCTAACTTTTTGCGCACTTCACGTCTGCGATGATCGCAAACCGACTGAACGACGTCGCTCTCTTGAACAGATACGAGCTAGGTATTGACACGATCGACGCCGTTTCGATCGACCCTGCGCGTTCTTCCGGACCTTCGTCTTTCGACAATTTGCCGCCACAGCGTGATGCGAATGGGAACGCTTTGTAAACGGAGATTGGCATTGAAACGGAGCTTCATCAAAGATCTTCTTACCTATCGATAATGGAGAGGGTTCTGTGACATCGATACACAATAGGATCCGCGAGAGAAAACACGGATTGAGCTCGCTGGTAATTCTTCTCTCCCCGACTCTTCCTTTCCACCTCGCGCCCCTGACAACTTGCGCTTCCCTCCTTCTCCTTCCCTGAGTCATAGCTCTCGGACACTGCACGTGCTGCCCGTCCTTCCAACGCTCGACGCTACATTCGCTCCAAATCGACTTCAAGACGTTATTCATCGTTTCTCCAAGATTGTGAACAACTTTCGACTTCTCGTCTTCGCCACAGCATGTACATAACAAGCTTGTCAGCGAGAAGGAAGAGAAGATATAGGTTGCTCCTCGCTTCGTTTGCAAGCTCACTCCCACGCTCACTCACTCATTCGCGCGGATGTCCTCAAGAAGCAAAAAGAAATTCCGAAGCTCGGATCGAATTTTCATATTCGCCAGAAATGGATCAACTTCAATCAATGATGTAAGCGGGGTTCAATAAGAAGAAACAGTAAAACTTTCCCCTTTCGAAACGATCTCGTTGGCTAACGAAGCGAGGGACATTCAACTTCGACAAGAGGCTGAATCCAAGGGCACGTGAGGTGGCGAAAGACGACTTTCCTACGAACTCCTTCGAATCGACCTTCGACGAAGTGAGTGGTTGTGGAAGTCTGAAGGTCAAAGAATAGAATCGTTCTTGGCGTCGTCTCCAGATTTGCGTCTCGACTTAGACGCGTTTGCGAGGTGAGGCCCCGCGGAAACCGAAAAAGAGGTGAGGCAGTTTTCGTTTTTTAGTTTTTTTTCTCCAACCCCGGCTCTTCTTCTGACGGAAGGGCTCCCCTCCTTTCTTTCTCTCCTCTACTCCTCTCTGCAGCTCGAACTCGCCTCGAAACGACAGAGAACGTCGACTCGGTTCCACCTCTTCTTCAAGCGTTTCGACCTCTGCGCCACATCCTCGCAACAGCTCGACTTTGTTTGTTGTTTCTCCAACACTTCTTTACCCCGGATCTATTAGGCGACCAACCACCCTCTTCTCGAACCGTCTTCTTCACCCGTCGACATGGCGACCCCCATGCAACAACCTGAACCTCAACAAGAGCTCGGAACTCGAGACGTTGACCTCGGAATGGCAAACAAAGAGGTCAAGGATATGGCGACGACGACTCAGCTACCAGAGGAGGCTCACACGAACTCTGAAGGTATCCCTACTTACCTTGGATGTTCGGGCAACCGGTTGATGTGAGTTTCATGATTGCTCATTGCTTCAATTCTCTGCCCGTCACTGACAACTCTCGTACTCTTCATAGCACTTTGATCACGGCTACTTCGACGATTGGCTTTCTTCTGTTTGGTTACGATCAAGGAGTCATGGTCAGCCACCGATCAATTGTTCGTTGCCTTGCAAAATCGGGAACTAACGAATTTCGCGTTAAACTTATTTAGGCTGGTCTCATCACTGGTCGCGAATTCGTTCAGACTTTCCCTGCTGTACGTCTACGCATTCGCCGTTGTTGAGACTTGTCGTCGGAGCTGACTCAATAGTTTTTTGTCCCATCCAGTGCGACGCGGCGGTTCAAGGTAAACAACGAGCTGCTCTCCTTCAAGCAACCTACACTGCTATCTACGAAATCGGGTGTCTCTTTGGTGCCATCTATGCTCTCTTCTTCGGTAACCGTGAGTATTTCGACTCTCGTCGATTTCTGCTGTTCTGAAAAGACTGAAGACATTCTCTCTCATTCTCTTGTTAGGCACCGGTCGTCGTCGCATGATGAAGCTCGGATCTGTCATCATGACCATTGGTGTCGTTAGTGAGTCATCGTCGTTGCCGCTTCTAGACAGAAGTCCGATTTTGACCCCTTTCTCACTTGGTGCTTTCAGTTCAGATCACTGCTATCCGAGGTCACTGGGCTGGAGGACAGTTCTTGATCGGACGTACTATCACTGGTGTCGGAAACGGTATGAACACTGCTACTATTCGTAAGTTCACAAGTTCTTTCCCCTTTCGCTCTTTCTGTATGCTGACACGATGGTTGATCTTCTCAGCTTCATGGATGGCTGAATGCTCTCGTTCGCATAACCGTGGTCTTCTCATCTGTATCGAAGCCTCGATGTCAGTAAAAGCCCCAGTGAACGGAGTTCAACGTTGAATCTGACTGTTCCTCTACGTCGAACAGGATCGCTATCGGTACCGCTCTCGCTTACTGGATTGATTTCGGTCTCTCTTACGTCCACACTTCGTTCAATTGGCGCTTCCCTATCGCATTCCAAGTCGTTTTTGCTCTCGGATTGGTTCTCGGTGTTCAATTCCTCCCCGAAAGTCCTCGATGGCTTATGTCTCAAGGACGTCACGTTGATGCCCAACGTGTCGTCGCCGCTCTTCAAGGTGATCGCTATGACGGACCTCAAACGATTGCGCAAACTCGTCTCATCATGCAAGCTATCGAACAAACGAAATCTCTCGGCGCAATCAAAAAGGTAAGCTCACTTCGAGCGGTTGCGTCGCACATCTAAGCTGACAAATTGAGGATTATGCAGCGTAACATGTTCTCGAACGGTCCTACTCAACATTTCCGACGAATGCTCCTCGGTTCTTCTTCGCAAGTTTTCCAGCAAATCGGAGGTTGCAACTCGGTGAGTTCCTCTTCGTCCTCTGACTAGCCGAAAGCGTGCAGTCGAGCTGATTCTAGGGGTATCGCAGGTCATCTACTTCTGTCCCGTCATCTTCGAAGAATACCTCGGCCTTTCGCGAACCTTGTCGCTCAGTAAGCTCAACTTGCTCTCTGTCCGTCTCTACCGTATGAACGCCCGCTGAGCTTTGTTTGACCTCTTAGTCCTCGGTGGAGTGAACGTTTCAATCTATGCTGCTTCCGCATGCGCCAGTTACTTCACGATCGAAACACTCGGAAGGAGGAAGATGTTCCTCATCGGCAGTGCGGGACAATGGTAAGCTTACCCCACTTCCCTTTCCCCAGCTACTTTCTCACCTTTGGTGAGGACCTGGGGGACTACTCCACCTGGCATCGGGAGGGGTCGGGACAAATTCAGCTATAAATACTAAGTCACCTGTTCATTCCTTAGTATTTCAATGGTTATCACGTTCGCATGCCTG
The DNA here is from genome assembly GCF_050403485.1 of Sporobolomyces salmoneus. Lineage (NCBI taxonomy): Eukaryota > Fungi > Basidiomycota > Microbotryomycetes > Sporidiobolales > Sporidiobolaceae > Sporobolomyces > Sporobolomyces salmoneus. The sequence continues at coordinate 12,433 of NW_027481054.1, forward strand.
ATCCCTGGCACTGCTGAAGCTGCAAAGGGAGCTGTATTCGGACGTAAGCTCGCTTTCTCTCTCGATCCCGTATCGTTTTGCTTCTTTTCCGCCAAATTATCGGCGCTGACGCTTTCTCTCTGTGTTTCTTACAGTTTTCTTGTTCTTGTTCTTCTTTGGCTCTACCTGGCTCGAGGTGAGTGTACCTATCTCACAACCAGATTCGTCAAGAAAGCTGATGCTTCTGGCTTTTCGCCCGAATATTAGCTCCCTTGGCTCTACCCGGCGGAAGTCAACCCTCTTCGTACTCGTACCGCCAGTAACTCTGTCAGTACCATGTCGAACTGGCTCTTCAAGTGAGTTCTGTCTCCGCTACGCCCCTGCACTCTCCCATTCGACAACGAAGTATTTGTCGCGGAAACTGACATATCGTCCTGAACAGCTTCGCCGTTGTACAATTCACTCCTCCCTTCTTGGCCGCAACTTCGTGGGGATGCTTCTTGTTCTTTGCCGTCTGGAACGCGCTCTTCATCCCTATCATCTGGCTCTTCTACATTGAAACTGCCGGAAGGACCTGTAAGTACCGAGTCTCTTACTGCCTCATCGAAACTCGAGCTCAAGCTGATTCTTCGTATCTTCGTCTGATACAGTGGAAGAAATCGATCTCATCTTCGCCAAGGGGTACGCCGAGAAGCGTTCGTATGTTTCCGTTTCGACCTCGATGTCGAAAATGGACGACAATGGGGTCCGTCGAGAACTAGACCGTCTTCACCAAGAGCACACCGCCCGCAAGGGCGTCGCCGACGAATCTCTTCCCAACTCGGACAACAACACCCTCGCCGACGTCGATGCAGAGGTCGCTGCTGATGCGAAAATTGGAGGCAACCGCAAGGTTCAATAGAGTCCTCGTTCACCTGCCGTCTCCCTCTCTCTCCCCGTTGGATTCCCATCAACCTTTACAAGATTTGCAGCTGTACATACGGTCATTCATAGATTTCACTTACTACCTCTCTAATCTTCGCACATAGTTCTCCTCCTCTTCTTTTCGTTTGATAGAGCTTCTTTACCCTCGCATTCAATCGCATACCGTGTCGTCGAGTCTCCTTCGTACCTAGCCCGGTTGACGTCTTCGACGACGAGAGAGCGAAATTTTGAGCTCAAGCGTCTTTTCGTGCGATTCTTCGCAAAGGTCATTCTCGCGTCGAACGGGCCGCCTCCCTAGTTCAGCAAGGTTCCTTCATTCCGAGCGCACTTTACTGTACTGTACGATTTGTCGTGCTGTGATTTTCGGAAGATCAACTACGTCAGCTTCTCGCTGAAATCGTAACGATTCGGAAGAGTTCGTCAATTTCCTCACCCCCACTTTGACTCCTCTCTTTCCTCCTATCAACTACTCAGCGACTACTGTACTTCTCGACAATATGCTAAGAACCACTATTCGTATCGTCTCCCTCCGAACTGCGATCCCGCAAATCTCGATCTCGAGTCGGTTCATTTCGAACTCGCCGATGAGGGCAGACGGAGCTTCAAAGCAAGGAATGGGAGAGGTAAGTTTTTCAACGCGTCTCTACCGTTATTGCGCAACTGCAGCTGATACATCCCTCTTCGCCTTTCTTCGTTGTCAATTCGTCATTCAACCCACGTTTAGAAAAAGCCCGTCAATGGCGACAATCCCTTAAGTGCGCGAGCAGAGACGGCCAAGAATGCGGCAAAGAGTGTCGCATCTGGAGTGAAAGGAATGGCGCAAAAGGTCACCGGTGTAAGTTGAACTTCTGTCGTAGAGCCCAAAATTTGTCCCACGTCAATGTGCGGGCGGCGGGAGAGATGGATTCATTATGGACAGGACCAAGCAAATGTTCTGGGCTGGAGGTATGGAGGACAACGTCGCTAGAGTGCTGGGCCGGAGGCAGAAGATGGGAAATATTTCTAGCGACTGCTTTTCGGGAAATTGAAGCTGACTCTCTGCCTCTCTGTTCCGAATTGCGCACCAGCAGGGAGAAGCCAAACCCGATGCCATGGACGTCGAAGGGAAAGCGGAGAACGAGCAACAGGCTGAACGAGGTAGGAAGGAGGGACTCGCGAAGAAAGGATCGGAACAGGGCGGTCTTTAAGTGAATGCGCGAGGGTAAAGACGAAATGTTGTACATTGTACAGTCTGCATGAATGTTAAGCAATGTGTGAACCGAATAGGCGGTTCCAAGGGAGAGTTTCTGTGAAGAAAGGAAAATGCAAACTGTCAGTTTCTGCTAGTAGTACGCCTTGCTTCTTGTCGCAGGAATTTCGCGAGCCTACCTTCCAGCTCCATGGCTCTGCGTCTACTTCGCGGCTCAAGAATCGCGAATCCACAGCGACAGTCGGGTGATGTCCCATTCAAATTCTCTTATTACCTTCGTACCCCGCTCCCGTTTCAGCTTCCTGTATCCGTCTCCTCACGTCCTCAGGTACACCGTTCCATTCGCCGGTCTCGATTGGTCGTGCTTGCGAAGTAGCGAGCGAAGCTGTAGCGGGTCGAGGTAATCTTCTCTGTTCTTCGCCGAGAAATAACCGCTTGTACATTAGGATAGACGAGGCTACGAGGAATGGAGTAGCGATGATGATCGTGCGGATCCTGCATCGACGGTGATGATTGGTGAGTTGACTGATCCGATTAAAGATGAAGAAGTTTTGGGAGAGCTGTGTAGCCAGGAGACTGACCGACGACCGTCTGCCGAGAGCTTGGCCATGTTATCGAGCTGTACGGGAGAGCGGCGGAGATATCGAGGATGGGGAGAGCGCTGAGCAACCTCCCTCTCGCCAACTTGCAATTGCCGTTGTTTCCAGACTTTCGTTTCTCGATCTATGAGTACGTGGACGTGAGCTCGCAACAAAGATCACTCGCGCTCTGGACTCGTCGCTCATCACAGACCGTCTAAATTGACTGCACGAAAAGATTCTTTTATTCATTTGTTCGAACTCTATAGAATGCTACCTAGTGCCCAGCTTATTTCCCTCCGTCGATTCCGAAACTCACTCGCTTCATGACGATGATAATGAGGAAGATACTGCTGAGGACTGAAGCGCAAGCGAGAGGCTTTTGTAACAAATCGACGAGGAGGGGGAGATCGTATTCAATCTAAGGGACAATAGCATGAATCAGCATACTGTCTCTCAGGAAGGTTCGTCGTGCTCGGGATCTCCTTCGAGTCACAGCATCAGTCGGGGGAGAAAGAGAACTCACGAGTACGTTTTCCCCGTGTCGATCGGTGCAACCCGTCTTCTCCATTACGACAGTTGGTCTCCCAATTGAATCGAGATAGGTCTTGACTGTAGTCAAGGGATGTTGTTCCACCGGGTAAGGTGAGATCGCTCGAACGTTACTGTGAACAGCAGTCAAGACAGGCCCGGTGAGACTTGTATCCCAGACTGAAGAAGAGGTCACTTACCGAGCACCCTCTGGTAGCCTGATTTCCAATCTGACTTTATCGACCGCAACATCCTTGATTGGAGTCAAGAACGGTACCGCCGCTACATATTTCGGTCCCTCTCCACCTTTCCTCACTTTCAACCATTCCTGTAACGGCAAATCGTACCCGATCGTGAACGAAAAGTTCCATCCTCCCAACAAGGGGTACCTCGGCGTGAGTTCGAGTAAAGCGGGAGAAGCCACGGAAGCCGAATTCTTCTTCTTCTGCTGACTAGGGAGGAATCCAGAAGCAGATGGAGAAGTGGATGGTCGGAATCGAGAGGTAGAGACGTTTCCGACAGAGTCGTAGTAGTAAGCGGCGTGGGCGTGAGGAGGAAGCGAGATTGAGAGGGAAGTGATCGCGAGGTTGTTTTGTCGTCGCATCATGGTCGCTTTCTGATGATCGATTCGAGCAAAATTGCCGTCGAGTCTATCGATTCGATGGCGTCAATGTCCTATAGCTATAACACGGCGAGCGGGAGCAGACACTCACGCAGGACCAGAATTCGAGAGCTCAATATTGTCCTGAATCGCCAAGTTCGAGCCCCAATGACTCAATTCGACGATTCGATTCAAGTCTCGGATAGAAGCGACCGCTTCGGGTTGTTGATAGTGAATCGCGGCGATCTGATTCAGAAAAGCAGAGTTCTCCTTTTCGTGTCAGAACCGAATGTGACATGGATGGGGGTGGAAAGGCGACGTACCTGAGGTCCTAGATTCGCTACAGAACCTTTCGGCGTAAAGGTAACCATCGCGCTCCCTTGAGCGTGAGCTACTGCGAATCCCTCCGGTTCCTTCGCACTCAAGACTCTCGGTGTCGGGGTCTTCACTCTGACCTTGAACTCTTCGATCCTACTCTTCTGTTCTGTCGATAGTCCAGCTAAGGGAGCGAGGAGGTCTCCTTCCCACATGAGGTAGATCGACTCGGCATTCTGAGGCAACACTTCGGGTTTCGGTTTCGAGGCATGAGATAGAACGGTAGAGATCGTCACGGTCGCCTTGGCGTCGTCTTTTGTCGAGGGAGGAAGGGTTAGAGAGTAGTAGTGGATATCGCTGCAAAGGAAAAACGAGAATCGGTCAACTTGGTCCGGTTTGACCTCCAGCGATGGTCCCAACTTCCGTTCCTCCCTTGCTTGCTATAGGAGTCTCCCGCTCGCTCGTTGCGAAGAGCTCCCCTGCGAGATTGATCCGAACACGTCCCAGCTCCACTCGGATCTTCAGAAAATTCTCTCGACCCATGCAGAGACAGCACTCACTCGTTACTTCCGATCGGTACTAGATCGACCTTTGATCTCTTGCCTCCTTTCCCCTGTGTCGCTTCGAGCCAACCTCCCGTCTTTCCTCCATGTTTAATCCCGACAACCCATTCATCTCCTCCTCGCCCTGCTTCTCCCGCTTTCACCAATTGATAAGTTGTACTGGATCTCGTCAGTGATCCCCCTAGCTCGATCGAAGTCGAGACTTGTGTCGGAGAGTATGCGGAAGTTGAAACTGCGAAGTGTTCTTGTCGAGAAGCGCTGATCGGGGCGATGACCGCAAGCAGTGGTAGTACGAGACTTGTCCACGGTCTCATCGCGTTCGTAGCGGTTGGAATGAGACGAGTAGAGCGTAAAGATTGACTTCGAATTCCGTCGCTCTTTGGGCGTTCCTCCGCCTGATCTCTCCCACTCACTTCGATTTTCGGTCCAATTCGAGAGGTGCAGTCATCAACTGACACGCAAGTCAACATCCGTCACTTACCTACTGGAAAGCCGATCGATCTCAAAGCACGCCCTCAGCAAGTGTTCTCCACATCCACCTCTTCCCTCTCAAAACAGCTCCGATCGAAGGCGGATCACTCTAGACTCATCGAGTAGAAGTCAACACAACTCCCGACAGCGCGACGTGGACGATCGAATCCCTTCAACGATCTGTGCTCTTTCCGTCCCCACTCTTACCTTCCTCGATCTCTTTCAACTTTTCCTGCATGACTACCTCTCAATCTCCTCCAGATCAAGTACACGAGAAACCTGAGGTCGAAGGCCCTGTCAAACCAGCTAAGAAAGCCGTAAGCCAAGTTGGAATCTCTTCTTCAATCCCGTCTCGCAAAGTGTATTGACTCCCTTCACTCCCTCCCTTGCAGCGAGTAAGCACTGCTTGTAACCGATGTCGACGCAAGAGAGGTCGTTGTGATGGAAAGAAACCTGTTTGCACGAGTTGCCTGACCGCCAAAGTTGCCGACGAGTGTGAGGTGAGTTCTGAATTCAAGTCTCTCCTCGATCACCCAGCAAAGACTAAGAAAACGAGATCCCCAGTATGAATTGGGAGGCGACAAACGGAAACCGTACACGAAAGCCGTTGTTCAAGCGATGCAGCATCGTATCGACACTCTTGAAGCTCAATTAGCAACTTTGACCGGTTCCTCAACTTCGGCTAATCCAGAGCATGACCTCGATCTCAATTCGACTACTTCCGCTCCCGGACCACCTCCAAGCAACGACACTCGAGCCAAGTCCCCAACAGCGATAAATTATCTCGACAAAACTGCTCCTTCGATCTCGCAAACTGGTCGACTCGACACGTTCCAAGGAGGCCTCGCCTTGAACGCTCACGGAGAGTTGAGGTTCTACGGACCGACTTCAAGCTATCGAGCAGTTCTCGCCGATTCGTCTTCGATTCTCAATACGCCGACGACCGTTCAAGCTGTCAGAACTTTTTCGTTGACTCGAGCTCCGATCCCAACTGCTGCCCCAGCCGATCCTTCCCTCCCTCGTCGTCCTCCCGAGCTTTCTCACGACCTCAAAGCCAAGATCCTCTCACTCGCCTTTGAATATTGTTTCTCTCATTACAACATCGTCCCGGAAGCCGCGTTCTATCAAGATTTTCAACTGCACCCTTACGAACGAACCCAGAACTATTCACCTTTCCTCTTGAATACTATCCTCGCCGTGGGTTGCCGTTACCTAGACCCCGACGTGGACGAGTTTGATCCGGAGATATGTGGATTGATCGGAGACAAGGAAACGAGGGGAGATGGTGAGTCTTGTTGCTCTCAAGCTTTGTATATCACTGGCTTGATGAGCTTACTCTATTCCCACTCGCTTGCCAGTCTTCATCACGTATTCCAGGTACTTGCTTGATCAAGAATGGTATTGTCCGGCGGAATCAACGATTAGAGGTTTACTCGTGTTGGCGCTACTTCACGCTGGAAGAGGATTCGAGTAAGGACAATCCCCACGCCCCATCTGCTTGACCGAATACTGAATTCTTTCTGCACAGTGGACCTTGTTTCGTCTTCCTTCGTCTCGCGTTGTGCTTGACCGAAGATTTCGGTTGTCACCTCGGAGGTCATCGATTGAACCCGATGGGTAGCGGAGTGCAGATGTCTCCGACCCATCTCGAGTCGAGGAGGAACTTGTTCTGGACTGCTTACTCTTCAGACGTTATCGCATCAATGTGTGAGTCCCCCTCAAAGTCTGATCTCGCACGAGCTTCATCTGATATCTAGCTCTACTTCATGCACCTTCAGATATTGGACGATCAATCAGCTTCTCCCCCGACGAAATCGATGTCGAACCCCCTCGAATCATCAACGAAATGGAGTTTGAAGGAATTCCGTATCGATCTTCAGCCTTCCATTGGTCCTCGAGATTGATCTTTATCGGCTCGAAGATTATGACGACAATTTACTCGCTCAAACCTGGTATCACTCTCGAAGCGAGGAAGGCATGCGTTCCCGAGATTCACCTCATGTTGGAGAGTTGGTCAGTTTCTCTCTTTACTCTTTTTCGCTTCGGGAAATCGAACCAACTCTCTCGATTGTGAAAACAGGTATCACGCTCTTCCTTCACACCTCCGTGCCTCTGGATCGGATCCAAGGAAAGCTCCGCACCCTCATGTCATCGTCCTCGTTTGCGTCTACCACGTGATGCACATCGCTCTCCACCGACCCTTCTTCCGTCGCCACTCTCCGAACTCGACTAACATCAGCACTGACAAATGTCTTTACGCCGCAACGAATATTGTTCGACTCGTCAAACTCCTGAAGAATTCGGCGGGACTGAAAAAGGCGGCTCCCGGAATTCAACATTGCGCTTTCAACGCTGGAACGATCCTCGCCATCTCGGCGGTCGAAGATGGAATCTCGGATACTCCAGAACTCGACGTCGAACGAAGGCAGAACGCTCGAAAGGATCTCAAGTTCATCGTCGCGAGTTTGAAAGAGATTGGAGTGACTTGGACTACTGCAAACACGAGTGCTGGGGTACTCGAAGGTAAGTCTTCCGGTCTGAATCGATGAGAAAGTACCCGCTGACGGTGTGCTTGCTGATAGCTCTCATGTCGCAATGGGAAAGCGCAACCGCTCACCATCAAGCATCGACCTCGGCTTCCTCTCTACAAACACACCAGCCGCTTCCTCAAGGCGAATACCGCTTCCCTCCTGACCTCGAAACGGAACTGGGTCCTCCTCCGAGCTATCCCCCGGCTCTTGCAAATGCTGAACTCCCTCGACTCGAAGAACCTCATTATCCCTTGAATCCAGACGTCTCCGGCTTGGACGGCTATGGGATCTCGGCGGTTGGAGTCAGTGCAGCAGGGTCTGGATTCGGATTCCTTCCGAATCCTACTTCGCAAGAACAAGGAGGATCTTTCGAGCATTCTTTCGGCGCTTCTTTCCCCTTCATGTTTCCCTCGTGGACAGCAGAAGACAACGAAGGGCCTCTAGATTTCTTTGCTCTGCTCAATGTTCCCGAATGTGAGTGCCTATCTGCCTTCTCCTTTTCTTATGAAGGACTCTCGTGACTGACTCGCGTCCTTCCTCAGCTGCTCGTCAAAGTCGAGCCGCTTCACCGGCTGCAGCCACGTAGTCGCAATCTCCAACTTTCTACCCTGTTGTACCGGAAATGCAAACGAAATCTAGAAATGCTATAGAGAACAAACGAACGAGAATGCGACGACAAAAGATCAGGAGAGGTTAACAACTATAGCAGTGGGTTTCATCTGTACACCGTCGTGGAAGGAGGGAACGCCTTTTCGTCATCCTCGAACTCTTCTTCCCCTTTGATTTCGACTTCGACGCTGACGTTTACAGCCGAACGGTCAAACCGTACGGCGAGATCCGGTCGTTCCTGGTTCGTCCTCGTCCTTCTTCCGTTCAACTCGATCGAGTACTTGTTGATCTCGCTGTCGAGTTCGCGCGAACCTTTTTTCGAGTTCGAGAACCTGGAACTCTTTGTTTGGGAAGATCCAGTACTGTTGGGAGTTGATTCGATGGCCCGCCAGACGAGTAGTGCAGCAGTCGGGAAGCCTAAGATTGCGAAGCCGTAGAGGGGAATCAGCACGACGCATTGAGACTCCGTCCCGCGGGTGAGAGAAGAGGGGTTGAGAGCGGCGAAGATCCCAATTCCGACGAATATTGAACCGAGCAAGACGAATGCGACGACTGTCATGACGAGGGTTTGCCAGGTGCGATGTACTTGCTGACGAGCCGAAGCTCCCGCTCGGTCCGCCGAGAGAACGGTCTGACTCTCCTTGATCGTTTGACGGAGGGAAGACAGGAATCCGAGGGCGATGGTGACGAGGACAATGACGAGGATGAATGCACTTGGAGGGAAGAGATGTCAGCTGGCGAGCCCTCGTTGTCACCGAGGAGAACTTACGAAACGGCATAGAAGGTGAAGACTTGTCTCCAGGACTTCCACAGCAACGATTCTTGATGGAGAACCTTGTCGATGAGCGGTAGTGCCGGCGTGAGCTTGATGATGCTGATGCGGGTTCCTGTAACCCACTCGCGCGAGAGCCCTCCAAGAATATCGTCGAACTGCGAGTAGGTAGCTGCGACGTTTGAGAAACGTTTACCGCCGAGGATTCCGAGTGGTAGGATGACGGAAAGGTAGATGATCGGTGCGAGGATTCCTCCGAGGTTGTTTGCAATAGACCACCGGCGCTGATTCCGCGGCGACGACGTGATGAGGAAGTTCGTCGCCAGAGCGTGAGCAGCGAATGCACCGCCGACCCATGCTGATGCCCTGCGTAACGAAAGGTGAGCCGATGAAGGAGAAAGGAAGTCAGTCCAAGCTCGACCCTTCTCTTCCGCGCTCACGTAGCGAAAGATGAGGAGCTTACCAGCACAGGAAGATCCAGTACCCGAGCTCCGACTTCAAGTCCTTCCGGAATAACGATGCGCATTGCGCAATGAAGAATTCGAATACTGAGAAGTTTTAAGAAGAACCGGAAGATTGTCAGCTCGCTGTTCGAGAGGCACAGGACATGATACTGTGCACTCACGCACAAGCATGATGGCAGCGATGATCGACCATGGTAACGAGAAGTGAGGCTTGATGAGATACTCTGGCGAGTGAGTGATCGTGTAAAGGAAGAAGATGCGTTTTTTGATGCGTATTGCGATGGAGACGAGGACGAGGAGCAGCGTCCTACCCAGTCGAGAGAGATAGAGACGAGAGGTGAGATTCGTTTTACTCAGTGGAACTGGACGGAAGATGAAAGTGACTCGGGACTCACGCTCCTAGAAGTATTCCGAGAACGTAAAGCTGAATTATCGCAGCCTCCGGAACTGTCGGCAAGAATTGATCCTTGACATAGCGACTGAGAGCGATGTAAGGGTTTTCCGACGGGTCGATAGTCGAAATAAACGTCAAGAGTTGATTCTGAAGTTCAGTCGACATTGTTGAATCTGTTCTCGTTGATGCTTGGGCTTCGCTTCGAGGGTCGAGTCGAAATATGGACTGTTGGTGGATCACAACCACAACGGAACGGTGTAGAGGGTGAATGAGATCCAGCGGAGCAACTTGCGAGATCGAAGAGGTTGCCTCAACTTTCAGTCGCCGATCCTTCAAACGGAGTATCGCCGTTTTGTACGTGCACAGATTCCGCTTCTGTCGATCGCTTGCTCTGTCGAGCTAGGGTTCGAGTCGGCACCTCCACGAGTCGAAAATTGGAAGGGCGATTGAATTAATCGAGCGTGAGGGACTCGAGAACTTCCTCTCTCGTCGAGAGTCGCATCTCACCTTGCCGCCGAACAAAAGAGCACTGGAATCGAAAGTGAAGGGCATGGAGGCCGAGGGAAGGAAGGAGAGAAACCCGAGACCGAGCTCGATCGCGAGGAAACGTTTGTTTGCCGGCAGTTTCTTTCGTCGCGAGTCACTGTGCGCGAACGCAATGCTAGAGCGCAAGTGAAGGGCAGGCACGACCATTGGCCTGTCATCTGTGTCGCTTGGTCCCAATGGCCGTACAGTACGGAATGACTCGAAATCCTTCGCAGACCCACCACAACGGCACTCCTTTGTTCTCGAAAGTCAGGTTTCAGTGAAATCGTGCTCAGCTACGGATCGATACTCCAAAGGTGTTCTAGGCGAGTCTGCAACAGCCGATCTTGCCGATCGGTCTCGCCTCGAGGTTAGCGCGGGGGAACAAAGGGAACTGAATCGGAGGCGACGGAGGGGAACATCAACAATTCGCCTTCTCGGACGTTGACGCACACAACATGGCAATGTCCTACTCAGCGCTGACGATCACTGACTGTATGGCACCGGGAAAGAGTAGCACTCATGTAAAGAGTGGCTTCGAAAGCTGAGCAGGTCGAAGTTTTCGACTTCGGATCATCAGGCTGAATCGTGATAGAGAAAGAGCAAATGCATGTGACATATGACATAGAGTATAACGAGACAACTTCCGACCTACAACTTTGATGCACTCGACAGAGATTCCCACTTTTCCAGCTCAGACCCTTCCTCCTTTACTAAAACGTCCACCGTAACGTTCACTGCCCCTCTCGCCGACTTTCTTCCATTCAGCTCGATCGAGTACTGCTTGGTAGGATCGATACCGGCGTGCCGTTGTCGAGAGCGAGAACTTCCCGAACTTTCGCCCGATCTTTCGCTCTCCGTCGATTTTGCATCGATTGCCCGCCAGAGGAGGGATACCGAAGTCGGTAGGCCGCAGACAGCGAAAGCCCAGAGAGGACCGAGGACGAGAATCTCGGCGGTGACTGGGTGTTGCAGCGAATCCGGGGTGACAGCAGAATACAGGGAGATCGAAACGAAGACGCATCCGAGGACGGCGAACGCTCCAATCGTCCACTGTAAGGTCTGGAAGCGCACGAAAGATCTCATCAGTCATTGTATCCCTAGAGAGAGGTGAAAGAGACGCACTTGATACGTGATCCTGATTTGCTTGGTTGCGCTTCTCGACCCTTCGACACCTTGAAGATCCCGCGCTGTCTGCCTGATCCTCCTACGAAGCGAGGTAAGATAGAGAATTGCGATAGTCGTCAAAGAAGTCACGAGGATGAAGGTGAGAATCGAGTACGCTCCATACGTCCATTTCCATCCCAAAACGAGCGATGCTTGCGAAGCTTCGAGCTCTTCGACGAGAGGCAGAGCTGGAGTGAGGGCGAGGATGCTGAGAGGTTGTCCTGGAGTCCAATTCTTCGAAGCGTCTCCGTGTCGCAGTAGGCCGTCGATTTCTCGGTACGTCGTGATTGCGGAGTGAAAGTTTCGTCCAGTCATAATGCCAAGGGGTAGAATGATTGCGAGGTATAAGATAGGCGAGAGAATTCCGGCGTAATTCGACACTTTAGCCCATCTCTCAATCTTTCGGCTTCCACCTCGTTCTCCTGATGCTTGAACGTGAGCTAAGGAACGAGACGGCGAGACTCCATGCCGCGAGTTCTCCTCCGACGAATCCAGTCGTCCTGTTCGTATCTCACAATTAATCAGCTCGAGGTAAATGAAGAGGTTTCAAAGAAGGAGCCCACCAAACTAGGCAAACCCAGTAACCAAGACTCGTGCGGATATCCCCCTTGAACAGATTCGCACATGCGAAGATGTACCCCTCGAACAGCGCCAGCATCAAGACCGCGACTGATGACCAGCTGAGCGAGAAATGAGGTCGAATCAGAGTCGGCGAATGCGAGATCTGGAAGAGCCAAAATATTCCCTTGTACCATCGAACGAGCATCGATGCGACGACGAATAGGAGAGTACTATGTGGAGTTGAGAGCCGTTGTCAAACCGCAAACTCAAGTCGAGGGGAAAGGGGAGAGACTCACGCTCCAAAGATCGATGCGAGCACATACAGCTGAACCAATCCCGAGTACGGTATGTCAGGAACGATGGCGGCTTTGATGTAGTCGGCTAACGTAACATAAGGATTCTGGTCCTTGGGTATCGTGGAGATGAAGGAGAGGAGCTGTTTTTGCAGATCTTGAGCGCTCGGGAGGCCGGCTATTGATCGGAGTAGAAGGAGAGTCGAACTGGCAGGAGGAAGAAAGGGCGACGGAGGCGAGGAAGACTTGCATGCCGGCTAGCGACTCCGATTTAGCCAGCTAGAAGAGGGGAACTTGCGGGAGAGAAGAAAGGGTACGCTGAGACTCGCGTCAAATGGGAACTGTGCTCGGGACGAGGTTAGCGAAAGATACAGGAACGATCGAAGAGAGCCAGCGTCAACCAACTGTATAAAGTCCAGAGCTTGGCGGTGGACCGTTTCAGCAAGTCGAACGGATGGCGACCATTGACGCGTTCTGAGCACCAAAGTCTAGCGCGTAGCGACAGAATAGTTTGGATCCTTTGGCCTGACTAGCAGTCGAAGGGGGACGACAAGAAGGGGAGGTTCGAGCATCTTCGAGGGAGGGAAGAAAGGGAGTCTCCTGCGAAACCCGAGCGTGTTCGATCGACGGCTGTGCCCCGCTTGAGGAACAGCAAGAGGCTTCGGCTCGATCGTCTACCGCTACTCTGTCCGTGAGAGGCGAAGTAATCGGTGAAGCTTCAGAGGCCTGTCGAAAAATGTTTAACCGTTGTGATTAGCTTTAGGGCAGCTATGATCGAACTCTCGTCCTTCGCGAGGGTACTCACGAGTGAATATCCCAATTGCGATATTCCTCCCTCCCGACACGGCAACTGAATCGCAAAGTTCCTTGCCTAACTTCTCGTCCTGATTTGATTGACTTCGATCCACCTATTGAGAGGCAGACATACTCACGACGAATACAACGGTGGATTTTCGCCGCCAGAAGTGCGCCAGAAGACTTGGTAGGGGGGGGGGGGGGGGGGGGTTTTTTTAAAAGGGGGTTTTAAAAAAAAAGGAAAGGTCACCGGTTGGTGTCTTTGACCGGGGGGCGTGTATTAAATGCATATT
>NW_027481053.1:0-25464 GCF_050403485.1 Sporobolomyces salmoneus
CCCTAACCCTAACCCTAACCCTAACCCTAACCCTAACCCTAACCCTAACCCTAACCCTAACCCTAACCCTAACCCTAACCCTAAGCTTCTCGCAGTGGTCCAGCTCTCGAGCAAACGATTTCACTCTCAAGCGACTCGCACGGGACGAAGTAATTGGACCATTCGAAAAGAACAAGGTCTTTAGTTTCAACAAAATCAAGAACTCGTCGTCGCTCCCGAAAAGTACAACGAAGCGGCGAAGACGATGTCCCTCCTGATCTTGAGTTGGCACTGTTCCATCTTCGTAAACAATTCCGAGTTTCCGACGATTCGAGCGGCATCTCGCACTTCGCGACAAGTTTCGTCGAGTCGAGTAATCGCTCGTACGATCGTTCCTTCTTGTACGTCGGTGAGAGAGGTGATTTGACTGAAGGTCTGCTCGCGAACAAGGCGATTAGCCTGCGAAGCAACGAGGAGAGAGACCGAAAAACGTACCATTCCCTTTGCCCATTCGTAAACGACTTCTGTCAACCCAAACTTCAACTCTGCACTTCCATTGAATCCTTCCTCAGAGAAGTTCGCTCGATGTTTCGTTTGAACCGCGAGGACTCGTTCCGCAACTTCGAGAATCGTCGCTTTACCCTGCGAGCGAATAGAAAGTCAGAACGCGCTCGACGACCCAAGAGAGAGAGAGAGAATGCACACCTCTTCAAGCTTAGGAGTAAGCAGAGGCTCGACATCGGTCTTCTCTTGAAAGATGAAGCAAGAAAGGAGAGCGACGACCTCCTCCGGTTCGTAAGAAGCGAAAGTGTTGTCGAGAATGAGTTCCGTTAGAATGAGCTCGTTTGCCGAGTTGATCTACACAACAGCTCGTCAGTCCCGATCGAATGAACAGTATGAGGAGATAAGACTCACCTCGCAAGCGACTCGACCTTTGAGCAAAACGGTCGAATTTTCGTCGATAAACTTGAGCTCTTTCAAAACGTCTATCCGTTGTTCGTAATCCGGTAGTAACTCGAGATTCTGTTCACTCAGAGCCATCCGAAGTCTGTGAATCGAGAAGAATCTCAGCAAGATGAATAGGGCGAAACACAGACACGAAACGAACTCACCCGGCAATCTTATCCTCGAGTGTCCGTTCAATATGCAAGATTTGATACTGATACGATGCAACAACGTCAGTGAACGCTCAAGCTCAGGAAGAGACAGCAAACTCACAAATTCTTCAAACTCGTTCTCGTCAATCGCGACAAACTCCAATTCTTTCCTTAGTTGATCTCGTTTCTCCAGCGATTCTCGGAACTCCAACCCTCTCACTTTACTCCAATCGGCTTCTTGTAGTGCTTGTGAAGGCGAGTGGATCGAGAGATAGTCGGCGAGAGCGGCTTCCATCAGCGAACGACGGTGACGATCTGCAATTCCGCCTGCGTCGACCTAGTCATTCGAGCGCAGGAGCGTCAGTGAAGAGCTCAGAAAGAAAGGAACGATGAGACTTACCTTGATCGAAAGAGAAGAAACGAGCGAAATGCTCGGCAGAGGAACGATCGCGAGTTCGTAAGTGAGATCTTCCCCTCCCTCGACACGAGTCAATCGAGGTGGCCATCTCGGAGGTACAGCATCGGCGGAGCGATCTATCGAGCGAGCGAAATCAGAGTCCAATCGAGCCGAAAAGGCTTGAGAATAGCTCGACTCACCGTTCTTTCCAGCTCGAATCTCGGGAGGCACGAAGGCCAGGACGAAGAATTGAGGTGTACGATCGATCTCGCCGGAAGGAAGTGTCGCGAGAGGAGCGGATTTGAGCAAAACGGCGGCGTTATCTCGGAAATGCTGCAAACCGAAAGAGAGAAGTCAGTCACTCATCCCAGTTCAAGGCGAAGAGTAGAGACACTCACACCATCCGAGAGAACGACGACTCGACCTGCAGCAAAGATCTTCGCAGCTGAAGGATGAGACAAAACACCTTCGAGAGCCGAAGTGTTCAAGTCGACGATCCGCTGCGAAAGGTCGTAGAATCGTTTCAGATCTTCCGTCTTCTCTCCGGGCGGCAGTCGTTTCAAATTCTGTAGCTCGACCTCTCCCTATACGCGTGATCGATTGATTGTCAGACGAGATCGAGAGCGGAAACAAAAGCGAAAGAAGCTACTCACCTCTGCGACCTTTTTCTGATGCTCCGGTAACAGCCGTTGCGAAGCGTTCTCCGAGAACGATCGTTTGATCATCTCCTCGACTCGTAACGCTTCGACTCGCAGCAAGTTGAGGATCATCGAGTAGGTGAGTCGGAATTGAGATTGAAGTTTCGTCGGTTGACCTCGGAGCATGTGATTCAGCGTTTCAACCTGATCGAGAGAGACCGAGTCAGTACGATAAGCGAGATAAGAAAGGAGTGCAAAACGCACGTCAGGAACGTCGCTATCGGCGTTGATAATAACGACTCCGGTCGGATCGAGACCTCGACGACCAGCTCGACCAGACATTTGAGTACTAGGAGCGATCGTGCATCAGCTCGAGCGACTATGAGAGAAGCTTTGAGACGAAACTCACTATTCTCCAGGCAAGAGATCTCGGAAATTTCGTCCGTCATGTTTTCGAATTCCCGAGAAAACGACACTTCGAGCAGGCATGTTGACTCCCTGCAGGTTCCCTCGTCTTCAGTATCTCTGTCAGAACGTGAAAATAGAGGACACTCACCATCGCAAAAGTTTCCGTCGCAAACAAAACCTTGACGAGACCTCGAGCGAATAAAAGTTCGACGATCTAAACGAAGCGAAATCGTCAATACTCGCTCCGACGCGAACGACAATCTCGACTCACCTCTTTCACGATCGGCAACAGTCCTCCGTGATGCACTCCGACTCCTCTCGAAAGTAGATTTCGCATATTCTTGATCTGAGGTAAATCCTTGTCGGAACCTACTCGCGAGATGAATCATCTCAGTCCGAGACGTAGACGATAGAGAGAGCTAGCTCACCTTTCAACCTCGTCAAACTCCTCTCGATCGCAATATGAACTTCGCTCTTCTCCGCTGCCGTGCACAAATCGGTATTCGGCATGCTCGCGGCGTACTCCTCGCACCGTTTCTTCGAAAACACGAACGCGACTACGGGCAGCAATTCCTTCTTCTTGAGTAATCCGACGAGATGAATCCATAAATTCGCGTCTTTCGTTTGATTGTTTCTCGACATTCCTCCTCCCGTCGCACCTCCTCTCCGAGCGATCGTCGCGGCTTGTTTCGATGCGTTCTGTCGTGCCATCGCTCCTCCACCTCGATTCGATCCTCCCGATCCTCCTCGTCCGGCAGGTTGACCTCGATTCGAAGCTCCTCCTCGCGTTGGAGGACCGAGTCCTGCCGCTTCTCGTTCTTTGTCTTGTTTCCGTCGAATCGATTGTTGAGCGTCCGAGATACTACTCGATCAACACATCAGCAACGACTGAATTCGAGCGAGAGAGAGAGAAGAGGATACGAACCCATTTCCGAGGAAATTTCCTTTCGCATCGACGATTTTGTGGAGTTCTTTGCCGGAGTAGAGGAAGTGTTCGAGAGGAACGGGTCGTTTCGGAGTCGAGATGACGTAGATATCTTTCCGTTTTGTGCGACTGAGACCGGAAAAGGCTGTCAGTGAAAATCTCGAATAAAGGAGAGAAAAGCGAACTCACCCAACCCAATCTGCAAACTCTTTCGTATTCGGGACCGTCGCGGAAAGGAGAACGATTCCAACGTGTTCCGGCAACATGATGATAACTTCTTCCCATACGACTCCTCGTTCAAGATCGTTCACGTAATGAACTTCATCGAAAATGACCCATTCGACATCTCGAATCAGATCCGCTCCCTTTCAACAACCACGAGTCAGCTCTCCTCACTCCAACAGCGAAAGTTACGAGTCGAGACGTACCTTGTAAAGCATAGATCGGAGAATCTCCGTAGTCATGATCAAACAACTCGCCTCCGGATTGATCTGAACATCTCCCGTCAAAATTCCCACCTCTTTCGGTTCAAACGTCTTCTGGAAATCCCTGAACTTCTGATTCGACAACGCTTTGATGGGAGAGGTGTAGATCGCTCGAGTGAGATGTTTCTGAGCGAGCGCGATCGCATATTCCGCGACGACGGTTTTTCCAGCTGAGGTGTGAGCGGCGACGAAGACGGAATCTCCAACTTCCATGTGATAGATCGCTTCTTTCTGGAACGTATCGAGCTCGAAAGGGTACTGGAAGACGAAGAGAAGTACTAGCGTGAGTATTTCGGTTTTCGCTGAGAATCTCAATCGACTCACCTCTCGAGCCATGTCCGGTACCAATTCTCGAAAGTTGACGATTTCCCGATTCACGTCGACGACATGAGCCCAATCCTTCTTCGCGACGACGGGTCGACGACGAGAAACAGCGGTGGTCGAAGTCGGAGCTTTGGCGAGTTTCTGTTCGTTTCAAAGGATGAAATCAATAACACTCACGAGAATTTGTGAGTAAGACTGATCCTCACCCGTGTCGGTAGGAGTTCCTCGATCGAATTATCGAGTTGCGGAGCTTCTCGTCCAGATTTTCCATTCTGTGAATCCGTCGAGAACTCGTCAGTCGCGGAAACCGAGGAAAAAGCTGCGAAAGATTCACCTTTGAGCTGATCCTCCCTTCTCTCTGAAGGTCAAACATCGGTCGATAGATCGGTTGAATCTCGACTTCTTCGACTTCTTCCTCGAGTAGAGCTCCGTCTTGAGGTGAAGCGTTTTGAGGACCGAAGTCGAGACCTCTCGTAAAGCCAGGAGGGATCGTTCGAATACCACCTACGATCACGAGCGGGGATCAGCCGAGTCGAAACGAGAGAAGCGTAATCAGAGGTCGAACTCACCTCTTCCTTTCTCGAAAGCTTTCTCTAGACCCTGAGTCGCCTGATCGAGCGCTCCTCCCTCATCCAGCTCATCATCGAGTATAGCATCTCCCAATCCACCCGGTCTGAAGGGGAAATAACTACTCTTCCCTCTAACGAAGCTCCCTTCGTAATTCGCCGGTTTCCTCTCCAAACTCGTCGAATTCAACGCTGTTCTCGTCCCTCCCGTCGTCGAAACTTCCTTGTACCCCGTAATATTCCCTGACAAACCAGACGATGTGAATTCTAGCTGTGTAGTAGGTTGAGTCGGCTCGATATGAAGTAATGATCGAAGGTCCGATTCTCGGTTCCAGTTCCTGTGTAAGAGCTTGCGAATCAGCTCGAGTAGTCTCAGTGTAGCTCAGCAGTGCTCACATGGCCCATTCTGCAGGATCTAGCTCCTTCCTACCATCCCTCGAGGGTAATAACCAATTGTCATCTAATTCAGCTCGAATCTCCTCCTTCGTAGGTAGTTTGCCGATGTTGAGGTCTTGTAGGAGCTTGAACCTCTCCTCTGAGGAGAGTAGGGTCGGCATGCAGTCGAGAGGAGGTGAATGGAACAGATCGAAAGTGCGATGTCATTGTTTCGTCTCTTCCCCTTCACTCGCTTTCTGTCGATCTTCGAATAAGCTCAGCATGACCGGCAGGACTACAAGAACTATCGCCGAGTCGGAACGGGCGCACCTCCGTAATCCAGCGAACTTCCTCCTCCATCTCGATCTTCGTTTCGATCTCGCTCTGTCTCTCGCCTTCAAGACCGGTTTGCTCTTTCTGCCTGTAGCTGACGGGATCTGGACAACTTCTACCTGACGCGGGGACCGCAGCTGCGCTCGAATGTTTACATCTCTCGTTCGCTCGGGTCGGTGTGCCTCTCTTCGATTCCCTCCCTTCCTTCATTCGACCACGAATCGCTCGACCGGCCAGCGCGAGATTCGCTGGCTTATGCCTCCGTCTGTACGCTCTGAACCGCTCCGTTCCATCGACCTCGTTTTGTTGCTCGTTTGCGCTTTTCGTCTCCGATCAATCTCGTTTCGCAAAAATTGTCGAATTGTTCTACTTGAGTGCTAATCCAGCTCTTCACCGAGCTCTGCTTAGTCACACACTCAGCTATTCGGACGCTTCGGGACTTGCTGTTGAATCGAGGCGAAGCTTTTGACGTTGGGTTTGCTCGAGCTTATCTCCCCCTTTCGCTCAAGATTCTCGCCAGTTCTTACGCATCGATCCATTCTTTCCAGATGGTCACAGTCTAAACTCACTCGAGGTGCCTACTGATTGGACTGCTCTGCTTGTCCTCAACAAAGCCTCTGCCAACGTTTTGTCCACGGACACTCGTCGACGAAAATTACATGACTCTGCGCTGCGATTTCGAGTCACTCACCCACCGGAGAGCTCCTTGAGATCTCCCCTAGTGAGACGAATCAAGCGAAATGTGTAAGAGGGAAGTCTTTCACCTTCGCGAGGAACGCAGCATCCGACGGTTCGCTTTGAGCGCACTCAGGCTCGCTTGTAGACGCCGAAGAATACGGAGTGCGTTCATCGCCGCTCGTAGTTCCAGCTCTTCATCTCTCGCTGCCGCCTCGCTTCGAGCATTGTCCGCCGCGTTTCGGCTCAAAGCGAGGAGTGTGAAGCTCAAATTTGGTCACGTGCGATAACCCTCTTTCCGTTCTAGACCTCGAAGGATACGCCTTCCGCCTCGAGTCTGAGCTGAGCACGTTTCTAACGCAGCTCGTCGCGGCTGTTTTCGATTTCGAAGCAAATGCGTCTGAGACAGTGAGACGAAAGTTTCTCGAAGCCTGAGGAACATTCTACACACAGTCTCTTGCTTTCGACCTTCGTACAGCCTAGCCTACATTCAATCTAGTACGCCGATCCGCTTGACGCCTTGCCTCTCAATTCCCGGCTCACACCGTTTCATCATCCAGATTCATTCATCTCCCCGGCTCCTCTCCTCTATCGTAACAAGATGGCGAACCCACGAGTCTTCTTCGATATCACCATCAACGGTAACAATGCCGGACGAATCATCATGGAGCTCTTCAGCGACGTAACTCCCAAAACGGTTCGTTCACCTTCCATCTCCCCCTCCCTCCCCATCTCCTCCCGTCCCACTGACTTCGAGCGACGTTATGAGTAGGCAGAGAACTTCCGAGCGCTCTGTACCGGTGAGAAAGGGATCGGACGATCGGGAGTTCCGCTCCATTACAAAGGTTCGAAATTTCATCGCATCATCAAGAGTTTCATGTGTCAAGGAGGAGATTTCACTCGAGGGAACGGAACCGGAGGTGAATCGATCTATGGAGAGAAGTTCGAGGATGAAAAGTAAGTTGGGGAAGACCTCGAGTTTTGACGTTTCGATTCGAATCACTCTCAGCTAACGGTATCCCCCTCTTTCAGCTTTGAGTTGAAACACGAGAAGCCTTTCCTTCTATCGATGGCGAACGCGGGACCCAACACGAACGGTTCTCAATTCTTCATCACAACTGGTACGAAAACGTTTCCCCCTCTTCCCTCTCGTGTCTGCAGAACTGATTCGACGTTCTCCTCTATCTAGTTCCTACACCTCATCTCGATGGAAAGCACACTGTGAGTCGAAGAAGTTGTACATCAATTCCCATGTGTTCGTTCAACAACTGATGTACAACTTTTTTGACTTGCAGGTTTTGTAAGAATACGCTTCCTTCTCGAACTCGCATCCGTCATCCTTACGTTCGCCGACGATGAGATTGCCGTCTCGCTCTTCTCTTCTTCGACTGCACCCTCCTCTACGAAATGAGAGCTGACTCTCTGTCTCGTTCCCTCGGTATCTAGCGGTAAAGTCACTCACGGTCGCTCGATCGTTCGACTCATGGAAGACTGCCCGATCAAAGGCGAAGCTCCCGCCGAAGACATCGTCATCGCTGATTGTGGTCAACTCGCCGAAGGAGAAACCGGAATCGTCGTCGATGAACTCGCAGACGGTCACGAAGAGTACCCTTCCGACGACGAGGCCGACGTCGATAACGCCGAGACGGTATACAAGATTGCTGACGAGATCAAGACGAAGGGAACGGATCTGTTCAAGAAGGGAAACTTTGAACAAGCGCAGAAGAAATACGTCAAAGCTCTTCGCTGTAAGCTCCTTCTCCCGCTCGCACTCTTGCCCTCACTCGAGTCCCTGCTTACCAATCTGGATCTGTGTAGACCTCGATCGACACCGTTTCCTCGATCCTCCAAACCCCGAACTCTCCTCTCAATACGTTACCCTTCGCCTCTCTCTCCTCCTCAACTCCTCCCTCTGCGCTCTCAAATCCTCTTCTCCTCTCAAATCCTCCGACGCTCGTCTCGCAATCCAACAGTCAACTCGAGCCCTATCCCTCGACGGTGAACCGACCGAACAAGACCCGGCGAAGAAGAAATTGATGGAATCGGAAAAGGCGAAAGCGTATTACCGACGAGCGATGGGACATCTCGCTGTCAAAGACGAGTCGGAGGCAATCGAGGACCTAGAAGCGGCTCAAGCGCTGCAACCTGAAGATGGAGCGATCAGGAAAGAGTGAGTCGCATGTTCGTTTCAAGTCGAGCTCGAATACTGATAACTCGTTCGATTTCGATAGACTTCTCTCGGCGAAGAAGCGCGTAGAAGACCGCAAGAACAAAGCTCGATCAGCCTACGCTAAAATGTTCAACTAGATCTCTCTCTCTGGTTTCAGCTCGTCGTTTCATTCGTAGATCTCTCTTTTCTTGCAAAAACTATACTTCGTCATCTTCCTCTGTCGCGATCGAGTTGAGAGCTAGCTACTGATCGGCGCTTTGAAGTTCTCGAACGTGTTGTTGAGGGTCTGCAAACTCGAAAATCGAGAGAGAGTTGTCGTTGACTCTGGGAGAAGGAAGTTTCGAATTCGAGTAATTGATAATCTCGGTAAGTGACTCGTCCATTCGATCGCTCGCTCCATCATAGGTGGTGGATCCGACGAGCAGAGGAAGACCAGAGTAGACGATTTGAGGAACGAGTTGACCGCTTTCGTCCTGATCGAAAAGAAAGGTTTGTTCGGACGTCTCGAAGTCGATAGGAGCCTGTGAATGCTGCGGAGGAGG
Organism: Sporobolomyces salmoneus; assembly: GCF_050403485.1. NCBI lineage: Eukaryota > Fungi > Basidiomycota > Microbotryomycetes > Sporidiobolales > Sporidiobolaceae > Sporobolomyces > Sporobolomyces salmoneus. The sequence continues at coordinate 8,915 of NW_027481053.1, forward strand.
AAGAGGTGGTGGTACAGGAAGAGAAAGATAGTCGACGTTACCGTCTTGAATCGCTTGAAAGAAGAGGAAATAATTCGCATAATCGAGCAATTCGGTTCCGAACTTCAACAAGGAAGAAGACGACGACGACGATGATCCCAAGTCTTGGTTATCCTCGAGACCTTGCTGTAGGTAGATGTTCGACTCTTCGGAATTGCTTCGAATCGACGCCTGCAGCGAATCTGCGTAATTTCCTCCTCCTCCTCCTCCTAGTGCAATCGAATCGAGGTGAGATTGCGGTTGTGCATTGTAGTCTCGTCCCTCTCCATCGACGTATTTAATAGGAGACGTACGACGACTGACTCTGCCGTTTCGACGACGAACTCGGCGAGAAGATTTCAAAGAATTCGGTTCTTGTTCTTCTCGACGACGTTTTCGAATACAAATCGGACACAATTTGACGAATCTCGCTACGAGTTCTACGTTCCGAACGAACGAAACGAAAACGAAGGGGGATCAGGTTTCGATCTCTCATCAGAGAAGAAGAGGGAAAGGGGAATGATCGCGAAAAAAGGAACGAACCTTTTGGTAACCAAGAATAGTAGCGACGAACTTGTTTGTGAGTCCTATCACGTCCAGCGTGATTTATATCTCCATGGCATCGAACCAGAACTGAGGGGAACAGAATGAGAGGTCAGTCGGAGGAGGAAAGTATTGCCGCAAACGAAGCTGGGAAAAACTAACTGTCGTAAATCTGATCCTTGATAGTTACCGATCGGTTTTCGTGCACGATGAATGTCGCGTGAGGAGTAGTCACGACTCGGAACATTCGTTTCGCCCAGAACCGGAATTGAGCAGTGTATTGTGCGGTCGAAAGAGGTTCGAGGAGAACTGAGAGAATCATTCCGTACATCTCCCTACTCACTGACGTCGCTCCAAAGATACGGTCAGTCACGTCCATAGAGCTCGCACGGTGACGAAGAGGTAAACTCACTGAGGGCCTTTGCTCTCTTCTTTGGGTTCAATCGTCGCAAATAATCTTCGACCTCGTCTTCGAACTCGGTTGTCGAAGGGAATCCATCTTGACCATAACACGGGATTGTTACCCCGACGTGATGTTGTTGCTGGATCGACATCGAAGGTGGGTAGAGGAGTAAAGAAGAGCTGAGAGAGCGCGCGAAAGAAAGGTGAGACGATCGGATGACGAAGCGAGGGAAACGGTCGGGCGGGACTCACGGACGATGAGGGAGAGAGCAGAGTCCAGCGTAGCCGAATGAAGGAAGGTCTAGCTGCTCAACACGCGTTGAACGACTCGAGCAAGTCGAAGAGAAGAAGATGAAAGTTGAGTGACGAGATCAAGTGGAACGAAGCGACGGAACGAGGGACAAGGAGCAGGTAGTGTAGGTTGAGCTGGGGTACAAGGGTGTGACGAATAACCGGTGGAACGAAGCGGGGTTTTGGGAGAGGTCGAGTGTCGAGAAAGGAGGAGAGAGAACTTGGAACTCGGAACTTCTTTGAACCTGAACTTTCTGAACTCGAAGCGCTTCCTTCTCCCTCCCCTCAGACTCTCTTTGTTCGTGACCTGTCAAGCTCGATTCCATGACGAGGAAATCCTAGCATGAACAGTCTTATTCCCTCCGGAACTCATCGACTCTCGTGTTCCGCCTCTCCCTGCTCGTTCTCCTTCAGCATTCCTCCGCGATAACCTCCGCCGGTGTCCCTCCCCTCGACCTAGCTCGTTCCGTTGCCAGACTGTCCTCTCCAGAGCGGAGGATACCTCATCTCGGTTCGAATCGTGCTCGACCGTCAACCCCTCCCGGATTGTCTGTCGTACGGACTCGGTGTACGTAAAGCTGAAGACGGTGGAGGGGGTAATGATCGAGCGTCAGAGGCGAAAGAGACGAGCTGCAGTTGAGGAAATGAAGCAATCGATTCGATGTTTAAAGTCGCCGAGGAAGAAGCCTGAGGATCGGGCTGGCCATGAAGACCAGTCTAGGTAATGCTGCGTGTTGTATGAAGACGTATGCGTCGTTTCGTAGGCGGGTTGGAGCGAGCGGAATGAGAAAGAACTTGTCGATTTCGCGAATCGAGTTTTGTCCTTTTTTCTCTCAGATGCTAGATGCAAGCCGTTTCTCCGTCGCTAGGACGTCGTGGTGCCGTCGAAACCAAGCCTTAGTACGTCAATCGAGAATGAGCGCGAGGAAAATCGAAAGTCACATCTCGTCGTCGTCGTTGTCAAAATCGCTGTCGCAAGACTCTCGCATCCGAACTCGCTGCGATCGAGCATTCGTAAGCGAGAACGTCGACGGCTAGGCTAGAGATTCTCCACTCGATAAAAAAGACGGGAAGATATGTGTGGTATTGACCCGAAGATTGGGTTTTTTGGTTGGGTTGCAGTCAAGAGTAGAGTAGAGACGCGAAAGAAGATAGAATGTTACAACCAACGCCGATAGATTCAAATCCAGAAGTGAAAAGGCGTTTGCGCGGGCGAGAGAGGGAGGGAGGAAGGTAGTCGAAACAGACAAGATGAAGAAAGAGAGTCTAATAATACGAGAAGAGACGACGACGAGACGAGAGGCTTAGTCGAAGGAGATCTTCTTGCCTTCGAACTTGGCAGCTATAGGTTACGAGAGAGAGAGAGCGAGAGAGAGAGAGTGTGTCAGTAAGCAATGCGATGCAGCGAGAGAGAGAAAAGAAAGACTAACCTCCGCCAGTGCGAGGGTTCGATCGAGCTCCCCATCCAGCGTCTCCTCCACCACGTCCTCCGCCGCGACCACCACGTCCTCCTCCTCGTCCTCCTCCTCCACGGTCACCACTGAAAGAAAGAGAAAAGAGAGAGCTCGGAGTCAGTCAAGAAAAAAAAAGAAAAGACTCGAATCGAATCGAAAAAGAAAAACTCACCCGAATCCACCTCGTCCTCCACCACGTCCTCCACCCCTTCCTCCTCCACCTCGTCCTCCTCCGAATCCTCCGCCTCGACCTCCACGGTCTCCTCCACCTTGACGGTCAGCTCGGGGTTGCGAGTAGTCGAGACGGATCGTTCGGCCTTCAATGTCGATACCAGCTCCGGAAGCGGTAGGTCCTCCCTTCTCGACAGCGGCGATCGCACCGTCGAGCGAAGAGAATTCGACGTAACCGAATCCCTTGGGTCGACCGGATTCAGCGTCGGTAGGGAGACGAACCTGCGAACGAAATCGAAAGAGAGTCAGTTCTCGCTCTCTCTCAACGTAGACGATCGATGAGAGAACAAAGAGACGTACAGAGGAGACATCACCAAAGTCGGCGAAAGCAGACCAAACGGCATCTTCGGAAGCGGAGAAAGGCAAGTTTCCAACGAAAAGGGTAGTCGTAGGAGGTCCCGAAAGTTGATCGTTGAAAACCTTCTTGGGTCGTTCAGCTTGACCTTCACGGTTAGGTCTCGGGGCGGGAAGGTCGACCTTGATCGCACGACCGTCAACCTCCTTTCCAGCGAGTTCGAGAGCTTTTTGCGCCGCTTCGGTCGTCTTGAACTCGACGTATCCGAATCCACGCGATCGTCCCGAATCACGGTCGGTAACGACACGAGCCGAAACGACTTCTCCACATTCGGTGAATTCAGATTGAAGCCAGTCGTTGTCGACGTTCCACGAAAGTTGTCCAACGAAAACCGTAGTCGATTCAGAAGCGTCGTCTCCGTTCGCGTTCGTGATGGGAGCAGCAGCAGAGTCGGTCTTGGCCTTCTTGGCGGGAGCGGCGGATTCTTCAGCGGCACGCTTCTTCGTCTCCTTAGCAGGGGTTTCCTTCATCTTTTCGTCCTCGTCGTCGGAAGAGTCGGAGGAATCAGAGTCGGAGTCGGACGAGTCGGAAGAATCCTTCTTGGCGGCAACGGGAGCGGCAGCAGCAGGCTAACGTGAAGAGGAACAACCCCGTATCAGTTTTCAATTTTCGAAAAAGGAAAAGATTCGCGAGAAGTCCTCCTCACCTTCTTCTCATCCTCGTCATCAGAAGAGTCGGAAGAGTCCGAGTCGGAGGAAGCGGCAGCCTCCTTGACAGCCTTGGCGACTTCAGCGACCTTTTCCTTTCCGTTCGCGACAACGGTCGAAGCGACTTCCTTGACCTTCTCGGTGACGGGCTGGGAATGCTAACCGCTTCAGTATGGAGAAGTACCATCTGATAGAGAGTAATCAACTCACCTTGTCGTCGTCAGAATCTGAATCGCTCGAATCAGAGTCGGAATCGGAATCGTCCTTCTTCGCGACGGCAACGGGGGCAGCTCCGTTCTTCTTGGTCTTCTTCTCGTCCTCACTCGAATCGGAATCAGAGTCGTCGGAAGAATCGCTCGAACTCTCAGCAGCTTTCGCTTTAGCTGCTTCCTCCTCAGCCTTTTTCCTCGCAGCTTCGGCTTCCTCCTCTTGCTTCTTCTTCAATGCTTCAGCTTCCTTCTTGGCCTTCTTCTCTGCCTTTTTGTCGACCTTGGCAGGGGTAGCAGGGGTAGCTTCGGGTTTCGAAGTAACGGCGGCGGTTTTACTCGACTTGGTCTTCTTCGACTCTTTGGTAGGTTTCGTGCTGCTCGATGATTTTCCCATAGTCTTCAAGGTCGAGTGAACGAGTGGCACAGAGAGGGAAGTGGAGAAGTGGGAGAGGCGAGTTGATTTGAAGAAAAGATTCAAAGAGAGACGAAGGAGACGCGGGCAAGTCAGCGGGGAGGGTCAGACGAGTGAGCAAGGCATAGAGAACTCACTGATAGAGGTGTTTGAGTGGTAGAGTGAGAGGTGGGAGAGGGCAGAATCAAGTTGGTGTATTTTCTCTTCTCCTTCAAAAAAATTCGCTCGGAGAAAAAAGTCACACGTTCTCCCGCTTCCCCTCAACGAGCTCCGAGCTCTCTCGAGTTCGAAACTTGCCTCTTTCATCGCTTACTCTTCTCCTTTCCCTTTCTCTTTCGGATTTCTCACGCACACGAACCGGAAGCTGTTCCTTCCCGTCGCTTCCTCGGGTCCTTCAGAAGACTTCGCTCGCAAGCTCGCTCGACTCGGAGTCTGACTTTGTCCGTTGCTTCATCTTGCTTTTCGCTGCTCTCAAGTCTCTCTCCGATCGTCATTCTTCGGGTCCTTTTCTGTCGCTTCAGAATTAAACGCTGCGTGTGAACTCGCCTGAAGACCCTCTCATGACGAAACGAAAACTAATGGCGATCAACGGAGAGGTAGATTTCTTCTATCAAACAAGTATCAAAGACAAGCAGAGACTACTCAAAGAGAGAGCGAGGTAAAGAGGAAGAGAAAGCCGGCGAGCAAAAGGCTCAGCGCAAAGGCTTTTCCTCCTCCCAAACCCGTTCCTCCACAAGCTACTGCTCCTTCTTCCAAGATAGAGAGAGAAAAGGAACCACTAAGCTCGATCCGAACTGATGCCCACCATATACCACCAGGGTCGTCGTCGTCGTGAGAGAGGGGGAGGGGGGAGAGGGGATGCGAGATGAATAAGTTAAGAAGTGGAAACAAGATCAGTAGAAACAGGATAAAGAGTACGAAAAGGGGAGAGACCAGCTATGAACAACCTAGAGAAAGAAAGTAGGACCCATCAAGGGGAGAGAAAGAAGAGAAGAAAGTGTCTTTTTCGAAATCGTTCGTTTTGCTTCGCACCGGTAGAAGTCGAATCGTTCCGTTTTTCGTTCATTCGCTAGGATCGACCTAGTAGCCCAAGGGAACCAGTCCCATCGCAGAACGCCAACTTTGAGTGAGTTGGAAATCGGGAGTATCGCCAGACATGTCCCACTGAAACGCGAAAAGACGAGTCAGTTCCTTGAACGTTGCGAGAGAGGAGAAAGGGAGAGAGAGAGTAGACGTACCATCGCGAGACCACCGATCGATTTCTTGTATGCCATATCTCCCTTGAGTCCGAGAGATTCGGGATCGTCGTAAGTAACGACGACTTTTCGGTTTTGATTATAGAGGAAAGGCTAATCGATCCAACGGGAATGATCAGCTTTCGCTCAACAACTAAGGAGAGTGAGGAGAACGTACAGTAGAAGAACAATCGTCCCATTTCCTTGTATAACCGTTCGCACCAACGAAATTGACTCCTTTCTTGACCAAAACACCATAATTGATCAAATCCTGGAAATCGATTTGATTCCCGCTCATCCCACTCAAATCTCCGTTCCCGACTTTGACTCCTCCTCCTCCTGCGAAGACTCCGGCTCCTCCGGGGGTCGAAACTTTGAGCGATCCGAGAGGGTTCCAGTTGATTTCGGTAATGTTTTGATCCGTGATTCCTTCACAAGGCATTCCCGAGTGATTGTTCGGGCAAACGATGACATCGTCGCGTTTCGAGAGGAGCGAGTCGGAAGCGTCGTTGTCAGAGGAACGAACGTTGATCTTCTTTCGTTTCGAGAGGTTCGAGATCCCTCTTCATTTGACGTCTTCGTTCCGCCTTCGCTTTCCCAGCAATGTACCATTTATGTCCTTCCGACATGACGGCTTCCGATCGCTTCAATTTCGCGAGGTGTCGATTCGAAAGTCCGGTCGAAGGGATTTCGTCCCGTTTGTGAATCAACGAAGTCGCCGACGAAGAAGAGATGTACCCGTACGCGGGAACTCCCATGAGGATCTTCGAGGCGGGCATACCGGCGTCGGTCCACGATTTCACGGCGGAAACCATGTTGGCGTTGGGTTGCATCGAGTTGGGGCAGGCGTCGGAGAGAGGAGCATTAGGTCCAGGAGTCGAGGAAGCTACGACATCAAACGAGAGAATCAGTCTCCGTCGAGAAAGAGCAAGAAAAAGGGAAGAAAAGAGACTCACCTCCCCAAACGTCGTAATTCATGACGAGAATGTTATCGAGAACCTTTGCGAATTCCGAAACGTCGGCGATCGGAGAACCGTTCGCACCGATATAAGTTTGTTGAGTCGTGCAAGTCGAGAGACGTTTGTCGGGAAGAGCGGTTCGAAGTTCTTGAAGGAAGAGGAGCATGTTTGCGGTATCGGCGGAATCGATAATGTTTCCGGGGTTTCCTTGAGTTCCGGGGTATTCCCTGTAGTTCGTAGAGTACGAATCAGTCGACTGCAGAAAGCGAAGGAAGAAATCCGGGAGAAAAAGTTGAAGAAAACTCACCAATCGATATCAACTCCATCAACGTTGTATTTATCGACGAACGCCTTGATGTTCTTGACGAACGTCTTTCTCGTGTTCGCCGTCGCGACAGAAGTCGAGAAATACTTCGAATCGGTCCATCCTCCAATCGCGATCAAAACTTTCGAACCGTTTCCGTGAGCGTATTTAACGACTTTGTTCAAGAGACTACCATCCGATTCGAGTACGACGTTGTGGTTCTCGTCCGGAACGGCGAAAGCTATCGATCGAGGGGAGAGTCAGTCACCGCTACTCGAGAGAAGCGAAAGAGAAGAGAAAAACTCACAGTAGTTGATCAAATCAAACATCTTGTAGTTGATGTTCTCCGGTTTCAAGTTGTCTCCTTCCCAATCAGGGTAGTATCCTCCCGCGATTTGTTTCCCAGATCGAGGGAACATGACCGTAGTCGAGGTTGAACTCGCCGAGCTCGAAGTTGAACTCGCCGAGCTCGAAGTTGAAGTCGACGTTTTCGACGAGGCAGAAGACGATACGACGGTTGAGGAAGGTTGAAGGGTCGATCCAGTCGCGACAGAGGACCAGGTCGATGAAGATGAGGAGGGGGAATCAGAACCGGCGGTGAATTTGGGAGATTTCGGATTCGGGATTCGTTGAGGCGACGAGGAGGAGGAAGAGGACGATTTGACTTCTCCTACAGTGATGGTCGAGATTGTTGACCTCTTTTCATTTCCAAGGAACCGCTTGAGGAGGTTCGAAACGACATCGAAAGAGCGTCGAACGGGAGTCGATTCGGAAGACGAGGGAGTGACGGAGATTGAAGCGGCGACGATTGATTGTTTATCTTTCGGGTTCGAGGAGATGAGAGATCGTCGTTCCTTAGCGGAGGAGGGAGGGGAGATAAGAGCTGAACGCTTCGTTTTAGGGTTTGCGACGACGGATCGTTCCTCCTTGATCGCTCGCTTCGCTTTCGGGTTCTTGACGGTCGTCGCTGTGGGTAATACGACTACGGGAGCACGTTTCTCTAGTTGTCGACGTTGACGAAGACGTTCGATCGATCGATTCGGTCCGACGTGGGAAGAGGCCGGTCGAAACAAAGGTTCGAAAGTTGCGGCTGATCTTGTTGTAGGGAGGGCAGTGGTAGTCGATACGAGAGCCAGAAGAGCGACGAGGAGTGCCAAGGGAAGGATCGGCGATTGAGAAGAGGATGAGGAGGAAGGGAAATGCATCTTGTTGAAGTTGACGTCGAGTCGAATGGGTAGGGTGGGGAGCAGCAGTACTAGCTGTGCTTGATTGAATGAATGAACGAAAGGAATCGATAAGGGCGACTGGCGCTTTTGTTGGAAGATAACGAATGGAAAGAGTGTTGAAGTTGAAGTTGAAGCAACCGGTGCAAGGGAGAGAAAGTGAATGGAGAGAAGAAGAAGGGAGGACCAGCCTCAAGTGAAGTAAGAATAAAGCGAGCGAGCGACGACGAGTTGGAGGTGAGATGGCAAGGAAAGAGAGAGAAGAAGTGGGCGTGTCAACTCGCCCTCTCCCTCAAAAGTTGAAAAGGTTTCGCGCAGTTACCCCAAATTTGTTGAGTCAACAATCTACAACGCCTAGACTTTCCTAATTCACTCTCAAATTCCTTGACGTTTTCCAAACCCGCCATCTCTCTTCTCTCTTCTTCTTCTTCTCTTCCATCGAGCCATCTCACTTCATCTCGACTTTTGTTCTTTCACGATCAGCCAATTCAACTCGTATGGTGAATCTGCTGGTTAATGGCTTGTTCTCTCTTTCTCGCTTGTGAATCTCTAGCTTCGATTTAGCTTCGTTTCTCTCTCTCTTCTCTTCATCTCACTCTTGACCGGCTCGCACACTCCTCACGCTTCTTCTTTCCGCCACTCTATACTACAACAACCTCAACTCGACACGTTCTATCGCCATGCAGCTACCTACGTCGATCCTTCTCCTAATCTTTTCTTCGGCAGCTTCTCTCGTTCAAGCTTTGCCCACTCCGAATCGACAAATCGATCAACGAGACATCAACATCTCGCACAAGTCACTCGTCAATGGTACTTCGACGACTCACTCGATCGATGCTTCCCTTCTTCCTGCTGAACTCGCCGAAGCGATCGCTGGTTCCGATATCAACATCAACCTGTAAGTCGTTTCTCTGCGCTCCACCTCCACGACTTTAAGCTGACACTTTACCATACAGTACAACGGATCGTCGCAAACGTTCTCCTATCCCTTCATCATCCGGAGTAAACAACTCGACGATCAACCTCACCGTCATTTCTTCCCGTTCGATCTCTTCTTCCTCCGACGTTTCTCAATCGAAACGATCTAAAACCACGCCTCAACACCACAACATCCACATCGACGCTTCCTCGAACGGTCAAGGCGGAGTAGGAGGAATTCACAACTCGACCGTAAACATCAACCTCAACTCTTCCTCTTCGAAGCGAAAGGAACGACGAAAAGTCGCACTCGGAGATCATTCCGTCATCGTCGACCTTTCATCCTCGTCCTCGACCCCTGAAGGTGAAGCGACTGGAATCGAAGATTCAACCGTTCACGTCAATATCCTCCCTCCTCGAGCTCTCGAAAAGACCACTGGACATCACTCTATCGTCATCGACTCGTCTTCTACTTCTTCCGACGACGCATCTTCAACAAAGACGGGAGATCATTCCGCCGTCGTCGATACTTCGTCTTCTTCCTCTTCGAACAACGGAACCGGAATCAAAGGCTCAACGATCAACTTGACCGTCATCGCTCCTTCCGACTCGAAGAAGAAAGAGGAGGAGGCAAAGAACGATACCGTCGAATCTCCGATTCCCTCGATGGCTCGACTCTCGAAACGATCCTCCCCTTCTTCTTCTTCTTCCGACGCTTTCGCCGATTGGTCCGCGAAAGTTCAACGTACTTCGCTCGAATATCAATCTGAAACTCAAGCGCTGGCGGCTGCTGCTGAAGCCGACGCTGGACTATCGATCACTCGTCGAGATCACTCTTCCCACAAGATTTAAACGCCCTTCTCTCCGTTCCCTTCTCTTTACGATCACGACTTTACGACACGACCTTCCTCCAATCAGTACTCTTCCCCGTATACCCTTCCTCTCACAGCTTGACGCTTTCTCTCTTTCTATCGTTTATCTCTTTTACTTTTACTTTTTGTTCCCGCGCTAGTCTTCGCGAAGAGACCTTGTAGCCTGTGGCTCGGTCTAGTCTCGTAAGGGTTGAACCCTCTCTCTCTCTCTTTGTTTTCCCTGGTGTTAGCTCCCTAGTGGATCTCGGAAATCTATCTTTTCGAATTGAGCCGAGCTCCGTCTTCCCTTCTCCTCTGTTTTCTCTTTCGCCCGTTCTTGCAGTGAGAGAAGTGAGGATGAGTGAATAATTGTTACAGAGAGAGATGTACAACGAAAGAATGCGAGCTATTGCGAAGATCGAAACAACAGAAACTTTTTTTCCTTTTCTACCAGTCATCCCTTCTTCCACCTCGGCTTGCACCCCGATCTCCTCCTCCTCCTCGTCCTCCTCCGAATCCCCTTCGTTCCCTGTTCTGACCCCTCGGTTTGAACCCACCACTCGAATTCCTGTTGTGTCGACCTCCATCCTCTCTCGGAGATTTCACCTCGGCATAATCTACCCTAATCGCTCTTCCTTCAACCTCGATCCCTTCCTCCGTCGCTGTCTGATACGCCTCTTGCGCCTCTTCAACCGTCCCAAACTCTACGTACGCGATTCCTCTACTCCTCCCCGTCTCGCGATCCATCGGTTGATGAACTCTTTGAATCTCTCCGAATCGAGAGAACGCATCTTCGAGAGTTTCGGGGTTCGCGGACCACGAAACGTTCCCGACCCAGAGAGTCGAGGAAGGGGGGTTACGTGGTCCGGAACTGTCCCGACGAGGGGAGGTCGAACGGGGTTTGGAAGGTCCCGAAGTAGATGGGACAAATTCGACGTCGCGACCATCGATGTTGATTCGGAGTCCAGCGAGTTGGGAGACGAGTTCGGGGGAAGTTAATTCAACGAATGCGAACCTGTCAATCCGGAAGTTCACGCAAAAATCAGTACAGCCTGTGAAACTGTTGTTCTGTGTGCGCTTGGGACTGACCCTTTAGATTTCCCTAAATGATTCCTCGCGATCCTAACGCTCGAGACACCCTCCTCGAGATCAAGAGCCTTGAGTACCTCATCCTCTAACCACTGGTTATCGACGTTCCAACTCAATCCTCCTACGAACACAGTTCGTTTCGAGATGTCTTCTTCTCCAGCAGCAGCAGTCGGAGTTTCGATTCCTTTGGGAGCTTCGGCGGGAACGGGACTGGCGGCAGCGGCGGGTTCTTGGGCGGAATCGACGGGAGAGGAAGAGGTCGAGGGCTCAGTGACGGGAGAGGAAGAGGCGGGGAAGGAGGTCGATTCAGCTTCGGGAGTGGGCTTGGTCTCTTCGAAGACGAGGCGAGTAGAGTTGAATAGGCGGGATTGGCTAAGAACGAGAGTTGCGAAACGAGAAGTCAGCGAAAATGTAGCTCAACGGGAACTAGCAGTCTTGTTTCGCCGCTTTGATCAGATATCGCTGCAAGAGATGCTCGGGATTGCCCTCCTGCATTCTTCTGGCCTTCCGACGTTCAAGAAAGTTGAACATCGGCGCAAATTCCGCCTCTTTCCCGTCCAGCCTCTTCACCTCTCCGTGCGCAGCCATCCAGGCTCCATAGCTTCCTTGACCCTCCTCGAGACTTTCTATCCATTCGAGACACGTCCTAGTATAGCGAGAGAGATGGGGACGAACAATTGAACTTTGTCGACCGATTTTCCAAGGTTCAAGACCCTCGAAGCGTGTACTCTTGATTGAAGTCCGGTCGAGGCGTAACGAGCCGCTAGTCGTGCAGTAGGGATCAATCTGGCGTGCATATCGAAAGTCGTTGGTGAGGCGGAAGTCTCTATGATTTTTTCTCCCTTCGCTTCTCCGCTTCATTTCACTCCATGCTGCATCGCCTCGCTACGATAGACCATCCTCTCTCTCTCTCTCTGGCAAGGCTAAGTCTACGAGTCAACCGCTGGGTTACATTGCATCGGTCCGTTTCCAAGTCCCATTTATTTCCTTCGCTATTCCCCTTTCTACCAACTTCCTCCTCCGCATCGGGCTGTACGCCGTCCCGCGTGGTCGACGAGTGGACTCTCCGGGGTTCACTCAGCGCGATGTCCTTGTTGATCTGTTGGTTGATCGAGACGGTAAGGCAGGAAGATCACAGACGGTGTCGAATGGATTCGGTGAGCTGGAACCGGTAGAAGGCTTCTTACTGTATGAGGGGGAATGGAAATCGATAGAAGCGCGACGTAGTTTCGTGGAACAAGGAGGTTCGGCCTCGTAGTCCTGCGCTCTCGGACGATAGACCACAATTCCGAAAATCACTACTCGACGCTCTTTGACTCTTCCTCTCGCTGCTTACCGAATTCCGACTCGCTGTGACTACAAGACTCGTCCGACCCGTCGATACGTAGATCTACACGTGGATCTCTCTCTCTCTCTCTGACTCTTTTCGGTTCGCGGGTCAATTCTTCCGGTTTTTCGTTCGACGACATTCTATCCCGCTCTTGACTCTGAACCTTTCAAAGCTACATCCCGCGTGACATATCTCGTCGCTCTTTCCTTCCCTCTCTCCCGCTCTCTCGTGCAACTCCGAAGTCCTTCCCCCTCTTCCTCGCTTTCGTCGTCGACTTTCGCAAGATCGCAAGAATGCTCAACGCTCTTTTCTCATCACCCAAAGTCGCAGTCTCTCTCGAAGAAGACCAGCTCTTCGTCCATCCGATTGACTCTGACTACCCCGTACGTCGTTTTCCCTTCGTCATCATCGTTTCGCAACTTCGCAAGATACGCTAACTCTTTCTCTCTCGTCGTTGTCGTCGCAGACTCCCGATCCTGTATTGAAAGGAACCGTCTTACTCAACCTACCCTCTAAGCGTGCCATCACTCGCTTCAAAGTCGTCCTCGAAGGACTCTGCGACATTGCTCGTAAGAAACCCTCTCTTCCCTCCTCGCCTCGCAAAACCAAGCTCATCCTCGTTCTTCTTCGTCGACGTCAAAGCAGGCACTGGACACAACGCCTACGAATCCTCGACGACGCTGCACAAAGAACTCGTTACCGAATTCAACGGGGAAGAATTCGCTCCGGGAGCTCATCATTTCAATTTCGCATTCATCATTCCCTCCTCGACTGCTGTCCATCAACGATCGACCCATGGCCGAGTTAGACACTGGGGTGAGTCCGGAACTGGAGAAGCTTTGAGGCAGTAGCCGTCGAAAGGAACTGACTGAGCTTCCTTCGTTTTCTACTCACACAGTGAAAGCGACGGTCGAGTTCGATGGGATGTTGTATCCTTCGGCTTCTTCAGCCCCGACCGCGCTGTGGATCACGGCGAACCCTTCCCCGCCTGGTGAACTGCCGCTACCGACCGATGTCACCTATCAACACTTTTCTGAAGAACTCGGCGTGAGTTCTTCCAACTTCCGATCTCCGTGTCGCACACTGACGCTCTGTGTCCAACTCGTAGCCGGTAGGCATTCACGTCTCTTCGCCTCATTTCACCGTTTCCGCCCTCTGTAACCTAAAAATCTCGCTACTCGGCGCTCCTACTGCCGTCACTCTCACCTCGATCAAAGGATTCGTTACACAAACGTTCAACCTCACTCTCGAAGACGGCAAGATTGCAAAACCGAAACCTTCGCGATTCGAACTCGTCAAAGTCGATCGAGGAGCGAATCCTTGTCCGAAAATACCTCCTCAAACAGCTTTGACTCTACCTCCCTCAGCGTTCCTTCGTGACTCCCGATACTCCTCACTCAATACTCCACCACTGACTCCGGTACTACCTTCCCCAACTTCGACATTTTCGAGCGGTTTCTCCCCTCCTTCTTCATCTTCCTCATCGAGTTCTCCACTGCCTTCCGCGTCTCCTTCGGCTCCCACTATTTCCTCAGTCTATGACAAAACCCCTCGTCCAAACAAACAACAATTCTTCGAAGCTGGTGATCGACTCGTCGCAAATCCTTCTCCTCTCGTTACTCTCTCCCCTCAAACCGAGTACCACTACTCTCGAATCTGTCGAGTACCAGACGATGATCATGTCAGGCCTTCGACGCTGGATGGATCGGAAGGGAGGATCAGGGTTAGTCATGCGTTAAGCGTAGAGATTCGATATAAAGTCGAAAAAAGTGAAGAAGAGAAAATCCTAACGATCTCGAAACCCATCACGATCGCAAGCTGGTTAGTCTTCTTCCTTTCCCTCCTCTTCTCCTTCCGTCTCTGACGATCCTCACTTCGTTCTAGTTGTTGTCTCCTGGACAATCTCTATCTCCCCGCCTATTCTCAACGCGCCCCAAAAACCGTCCTTCGTTCCTCAATCCTCTCCTGCATGTGTACCGTCTCCCTCAAAGAAGCTTTCGACCGGGACGGGGAAGCACTCGAACGAGCGGGTGAGATCGAACCCGTGAGAGAAGGAGGTTTCCCGAGATTCTTAGGAGTGAGCGGGGAGGAAGTCGATAGGGAAGGGAAGAGTCCCGCGTGGAATCCGGAGGGAAACGAGGTGGGGTTGTTGACTCCGAATGAGGAGAGGGCGTTCAGGCTAGAGGAGAGTGCGTAAAGCGTTCAAAGCGCAGAAAATACATAGAGTTCGGTTTCAGTTAAAACTGTTTTGTGTGTTCGGTTTGTTCTCAGTGGCTGTACCGTCGTCATACCCTTATCTTGTCTTGCTAATAGGAGTGTCCATTCGTCTATCGTAACCTCGACCGATTGACTGAGTTTGGACGGCAAATTACAAAGACAGGATAAATCCTCTACCCTGCAAACTCATCGTTCACCTGGCATCCTCGACCTCGTCGATAGATCTTCCCCAACCCCGCTCGCGCCTGACGAGTAAGGCGGAGGTAATTCACTCCTCACACTTGTCACTGTTTCCTGTCTCTGAACCGATGCCCTTCTGTCTCCTCCCCCTTCTTCTGCAAGTCCAGCCTCTGCCGATGGCCCTATGGTCAAATCGATCGAGCCTTGAGCCGAATGATGTCCCTCCTGAAGTTCCCTCGAATAACTCGGTGTCGGCGGAAAATCATTCGAATCGATCATCCTCGTCGTCGTTGAGCTCGAATGAGGAGCGGGTAAAAGTGGTTCCCTCGATTGTGAAAACTGCTGAACGATTCTTCTTTGCGTCGGGGACCCTTGTGATAGCCAGGGAATTAGTTCAGCTGATTCGACTCCGTAAACGGGATCGACTAAACGGGTGCCACGAGCTTCGTCCCACCTCCTTCTACCATCAGCGGAACGTCACGCGAGCGAGGAGAGATATACGGGACTTACCAGCTTTCTGCTTGAGCTTGCGTCGGAGTATGAGGACGAAAATGATAAAAATGAACGTGACAAGAACCGCAACGCAACCAAGGTAGATTCCGAGCTTGCTCTCCTCCTTCTCGCGTTGATTTTCTCCATGAATCGTCTGACTTGAAGAGTGCTCTCCGTCGGTCGCGAGCAGGCGTGGGAGGAGAGGCTGTGCGGGAGGAACGAATCAAACGACCGGAAAGTCAGCCTCGAGTGGTTTGCGCAGTGTTTGAGATAGAATCGAGGGACTTACCGACATGCCACTGTCGAGAGCGATACAGCGTAGAGAACAAGAGAGGAGCCCATGTCATGAACCATGTGGAGTTCCGTGATTGCGCAGGGATCGCTCGAGACGGAACGAGCGGACTTCGAAAAACGATCCGAGCGTCGGTTCTAGCTCGAATATTCGCCCGAACCTGCTTCTTCCTCTCGTAGGCTCCTGCTCATCTTCGTCGTGCGAGTCGTCAACCAATCACGGTATCGACGAAAGTCAAACTGCGAATGCGTTTCAGACTTAACGATCTACCAATTTCTTGATCGCCTTCACTGCTCCCTCAATCGATTCCCTCAACTCCACCATCCTCTCCTTCCCTCTCACATTCTCCAGCTCTTTCAGCACTCCCTTCTGCCTCAATTTTCCCCTTACTCTCTCCCTCTCTTCCCCCTCTTCGATCGATCCAATCACTTCCCCAATCCCTCTCCAAACCTCATACCCTCTATGTCTAACTCCGGCTTCATCATCCTTCAACAATCCCTTCAACAAGTCCAAGTACTTCTCATTCATCGCGAGAGCCTTCGAAATCTCCAACGAATAAACGAGTGAAGTAAGGGCTCCGGAGGCTGCTACTCTCGTCGGCGTATCTTCTGCTGACGAAAGAGCGAGCAGGATGTGTAGACGCGAGGACGAAGAGGTGGTCGGTTCGAAATAGGATATCCCAGCCTCGGATCCAACGAGGTTACAAACCAATTCTGTCGTCGCTCTCCTGACCATCACGTTCTGACTCAGTAATAGCTCCTCCAACGCGTCGAGGAGGGACGTAGCGGGTCGATCTCGAAGCGAAAGTCGAGCGATTTTGTCGGTTAATTCCGGGTCGAGGGAAGCAATATTCGTCAAAGCCATCAACGACTCGAAGATCGCTAGTAGAGGAGTCTGA
>NW_027481052.1:0-25389 GCF_050403485.1 Sporobolomyces salmoneus
TAATGGACGAGAAAGAAATGAGAATCAGCTGAGCTTTCCTTCTCGGCTGAGTCAGAGAGCTTGTGCATACTTAGAGCCTGGCAGATGAGTCGAGACGCGACGAGGTAAAGAGGAGTCAGAAGGTAACGAGCGAGAGGATGAACGTTGAGAACTCGTCTCCAGAGGTAGAATGCGAAGTGACGGTTGTCGGCTAGTAAGAAGGGATGCGCGATACTACAGGATTAGGGACGAGAGGAACGGCTACAGAGTGAGTTGAACGCCCGAGAGTCTCGAGATTGGAGAGAAGACACTCACGTAAAATTACGAATGGTCCAGCACATGACGACGAGAGCGTTGAGGGAGGTAGCAACTCGTCTACAGGAAGCATGGATCAGAAAGGAGCATGGCTCGAGGAAACGGAGAGGGAACTAACGTTTTTGAACCGAACAAGCTCGACCAGGTTTTCTTGATCTTCGCCGAGTCGAGCAGATGCGGACTGAGGAAGACGCTTGAGAATGCGACGAAATAGTAGATTTGAGGAATATGAATAGTTGCGACGTGATTCGATTTATCACCTACCGAGTTGTGAGTTTGGAGAGTGAGACCTCAAGCACTCTGAGCAAGAGAGAGCTGAAAGACTGACCGAGTACGATACCTCTATTCAGCTTGATGAAAGCGAGGAAGCCGAGAAACACGGACAAGTAGGCCGTCAAGATAGGAACGAGAGCAGACAAGTTGTGCAACGAGAGATAAGCGAGGGAGTAGGGTGTCAAGACGAGATCGACTGAGAGCGAATCTCTTCGAGTCAGTCCACAATAAAGAATCTTCGGACGGAATGCGCTCACTTGGTCGTGCATCTGGAAGCAACGGATCGTATAGTTGCGATTTCGTCTTCTTCGACGAGTTGCCGGTTCTTAACTCTCGAGCGATTCCGACTCCCGCGATGAAGGCCACCCAGACGATGTTTGTTTGACGAAACAAGAGACTGATAGCTCCAACCTGCGAGATGGAAGAAGTCAGTGATAAATCGCGACGAGGCAGATCGAGTTTCCAACTCACTATACTTGACCAGAACCATCTCTTGTCGAGACTCAGTCTCATCGACAACAGCACAGTCGCTAAACTTCCGAGATCTGTGTAGTATAGCCATCCCCACCATCCCAGAACCGGCATTAAAGCGATCGTTAACCCCTCCCATCGAGCTGAGTTCCCATTCTCCTTCCGTTCTTCTCCGATTGTCGTCCGGGACCTTTGCTTCTTCTCCGAGACGACGGGTTGACGAATGGCGAGAAGGAGAGAGGTGTAGAGTAGAGGGAGGAAAGCGAGAATCGAGAGGTTGAAGAATCGCAACGAATCGAGAGAACAAAAATTGAAGCGTGAGAAGTAGCGAGGCAAGTGTCTCTGAATGTTCGAGAGAACAGCAGGTAGCAAGTACCTGTTACCGAGACCGTCAGCTAGACTCTTCAATCGAGGGAGAGAGGAGAGGGAGAACTCACAGTCCGGGAGGAGTCGTGATTGCTCCATTCCAATATCTCCAGTCGCCGCTACAATACGCTTGAGCTTGTGGAACGTGAAAGATCTCATCCTACCCCGGCCTCCGTCTGTCAGCTCACGCGAACAGAGAGAGAGGGGACGGAGAGAGAGGAGAGGAAAGAACTGACCATGTACGGCTCTGTGACTTCCCGGTTGATCCTTCTAGCTACTCCCACTAGTGTTGAGATCCATAGAGCGTACACTGACCAGTACAGCTTGCTCGAGAGGGACATGTTCAGTGATGATTCGTTGGATCCGAAGCTGAAGACAGAGGGGCTTGAGGCGACTACCGAGATCGTCCGTCGAGTTTACAGGGCATATAGAGCTAGCCGAAGAGCTGTATGGTAAGACCGAGTCCTTTGGGGGAGGGCAGAAGGGAGAGAAACGATTCGACCAACTCTTTCCTCTCGACGTCTCGCTCTGAACCACCTACCGACCGTACGATAGCCTGAAACGACCAACGACCTGTGCAGCCTGCGCGAACAACGATCCTCGCCTTCAAAGTCTCGCGAATAGCCTTCCACCTGTTGATCTCTCGTCCACCTCGGTATAACACTTTTCAGCAAGGGAACAGCTCTGACCTTACAATACAGAGGACGGCAGCTCCGGAAATCACCTTTGGACAATGCAGTACGTTCACTTTCTGTTCTCCCTCCTAAAGTCTCCGGTGCTCCTTCACCAGCTTCACTCCCGACCCACTCGATGCTGTCAATCGCTTTTTGCGTCAGGTTGGTCTGGGCTGCAGCTGTTAGGGAAGCAAAGAGGGTCTGCTTAGCTCAAGTCTTCGTGTTCTGCGAGAAAAGGGAGGTTTCAGCCGTCAACGCTGAACGCTTTCTCGACACTCGAAGCCGCTCACGCTGGAAACGACCCACTCTTAGCACAATCGGAGTTTCCGCGGGACACTCGTTCCCCGCGCCACCGCTCAGGCCTCGCAAAATAAAAACGAACAAAGATCTCTTGTCCTCGCTCGTGTCCGCTTTCTCTCCAGACGCTCCTGCGAGATGTCTTCTGACCCGCTCCAAACGAATATGGATATCCCTTACGAACCCAAGGAGGACGACAAGCCGCCAGAGCGATTCCTCAACAGTCTTAAAGAAAATTTTCCCCCAAAAGACGTCGTTCAAGCCGCTTGGTGGAAGTCAATCGACCATGTAGAAAAGAGTTACAGTGAGTCCGATCGCTATAGATCCCACCTGGACGTTCTCACCTCGAGATGAACTGACTATAGCTCGTCTTATTAGCTGGAGCCGGTCAATTGCATTCTCGAAGGTTCTCTTCACCAGCACGCTGACCCCTCCCTCGATTCACAGTGTATCGCCAGCTACGTGCACTGTCAGGTATCCAACTTGGTCAAGACCGGGCATTCACCATCGCGTTCAACAATACTCGCTCAACCAGTTCGATTGGCGTACAGTTGGAAGAACAGATGCGCCGCGCTTATCACGCTCACGTCAACCGCACGATGGCATCCAACAGCAACACTCAAGTCTGGATTTCGCTAGCAGACTACAACGCATTTGATCGCAGCGAAGGAGGAGAGCTCGTGAGGAAAGCTCGACTCGAGTGGCTGGTCTCGGTCAGTCGTCGTCGCTTACACTGTTTAGCACTGTCAGCCAAATGCTAACTGAGCCTTTTGATTATAGCAAAAAGAAAGGGTCGCGGACAAATTAAAACTCACACAATCGAAAAACCGAGTTTTGGACATGAGTTCGTTCTCCCTCTATCGCATTAAGTTGCTTCTTTGGCGATACTGACGGTCCATCTATCACTATTTCACAGTCCAAGCGAGCGAGAAATTCAACTTCCATTTTTCCCTTGTTGTGCTCGAGCTGAGACAAAACACAATCATCGCCAATAGTTTGTAAACGTGTAGATCTTGTACTACGATCTACGGAATTAGGAATCGATTGGGAATCAATGGAAATGCTCCACTACTGTGAGTTAATCGGTGACTCAATCCTTCGTCGGAGTTCTGAGCTGATCAGGTAGAATCGTCTCGCAGATCGTCTCCATACCTCGGGAGGCGTTCAAGCTTGCGACATCCCGACCAACGGCGAGCATCAGAAACTCTTCCTCGCTGCACTAACTCCGCGAGGGAGATTCATCGCAGGTCAATTGCAAGATCTCCATTGTATCGTGAGCGAAAAGCTTTTACGATCATACCTTCTCTGCATCCCGACTGACTGACTTGAGCCTTCTCAGACCGGATACCTACAGCTCCGTGGCACAAACCGGGATGATTTCCTCAAGTACATCGAGACTGTCAACTCGCAGGGGAAATACGCTCTTTCGAAACATTACTCGACCGTTCACGAAGGTGCGCTTGCTGGCTGGACGAAGCCTACAACCACCTCACCTTCGTCCTCGCACCTTACGACTGCGTACGAAGGAAGCGCGAGAAATGCAGGAAACCCTTTCGTTCCTCGCAGACGACAATCTGTTTGAGCTTCGTGTCCTTCCTCATCGTAGCGTAGCTTAGATCCCCATTCTCATGGAACGTCGTCCGGTTGACACTCTCTTGTGCCCTTCAAGCTGTATCGTCGCTCAGTGGATCTTCCTGCGAAACGAGCTCGAGAGAGGCTGTTTTGAAGTTCGCAGATTTTATTTTACCCGGCCACATTATCAGAGCTCCTATATTCGATCTAATGTGCATCCTGGCGCCCTTGTGAGATACCTCCGTGATTTGCGTTCAACGTACGAACGACTCGAGTTTTTTCCGATGATCGCGAGACTTCCCCAGCTCATCTCCCACGACAGCTCGCGACCACTCCTGAGCCTTTACTGAGCTTTCAGGATCAACAAGGAAGCTACAACAACTCCAGCGCAGTCCATCAAGGTCCGGAACAGGTCCGCCTGAATTCGCTTCTTCTTGATCAGATTTCCTCAGAGCTAACACGGCCCTCTGCAGCTCATTTAGTTAACTCGATACACTTAAGCACCTCCAACTACCCCAGTCGAGCTGCCTCAGAGATGCCCTCCCTCGTAGAAGACGCACCCGTTACCGTCTTCGATGATGCTTCTCCTGGACCTTTTGAAGGTGAGTCTTTACTCTTGTTAGCCCGCGGACGAGCGAAAGAGAGCTGAATGAACTCTTCCTCTCAGGTCCCGAGAAGCTACTCGAACTTTGGTTCGCTCCTTCCGAGCAAGATGTGGTCGACCGAGGTCTGCCTCTCAAAGGCGGAAGGAAGGGCAAAGAGCGCTGGACTGGATTGAGACAAGTCGAGAGAAGTGTGTGGGAAGAGATGCTCGACGAGGTTCAGTGCAAAGTACTCAGCGTGATCGAGGGAGAAGAAACGGATGCCTATCTACTCAGGTTCGTTTTCTCTTCAAATACTCGCTCCTGATGCAGTCGACTGACCTCGAATCGTCACAGTGAATCATCAATGTTCATCTGGCCTCACAAGCTCATTCTGAAAACCTGCGGAACGACGACTCTTCTCCTTGGTCTACCAACTCTCCTTCGCATCGCCTCTGAAACTTGTGGCTTCAAGGGAGTTTGGAGGTGCTTCTACTCGAGGAAGACTTTCATGTTCCCCGATCGCCAAAGAGGGCCTCACAAGGATTGGACACAGGAGATGAGCTTCCTAGACAAACTGTTCGGTGCGTCCGAATCGTTTCTTCTCTCATGCTTCTTCCCCTTGATCGCTGACGGAGTCATGTTGAGCGCATACAGAAAACAGCTCGGCTTACACTGTTGGACGCATGAATGGAGACCATTGGCTGCTCTACATCACTCCTCCACGAGACGACGTCCTGCTCCCTCACGCTCTCGAATCTTCCGCCTCCCTCCCTCCTTCGAACCCCAAAACCGCTCTCTCTTCTCTCTCGACTTCTCTCTCTACGACTCCTTCTGCTCTTCCTCCAGTCTCCCCTCGGAAGAGTACTGTTTCCCTTCCATCCCTCGATGCTGCCCCTCGTCCCGTCTCCCGTTCTCCGTCTCGTTCTCCCGCCCCTTCACGCCCCGATCAAACTCTCGAAATTCTCATGACTCAACTCTCCCCCGCGGCCTGTCAGAAATTCTACCACCCTTCTTCGACTCCTGCCGCCCCTGTCGCCTACACTTCTCCTCTCCTCCCGTCCGAAGCCGGCGACGCACACCAACTCGGATCGAAACTCTCTGACGACCTCGGTTTGACTGCGATTCTCCCTGGAGCTACCCTCGATTCCTTCCTCTTCGCCCCTTGTGGATTCTCCCAAAACGCTGTTCGAGGAGATCGATACGCGACCGTTCACGTTACTCCCGAAGAAGCCTACTCGTACGCCTCGTTCGAATGCAACTTCGATTTCGACAACCTAGGAGCTCCGAGTGGAGAAAAGAATGATAACCCATACGGATTGAACGGATTGATCGAGAAAGTGCTGGAGATTTTCGAACCGGCAAAGATGTCGATCACTTTGTTCGTTTCGGATGAAGAGAACGATGCTCATTTCGCGACTTCGGGAGGAGGAGGAACCCAAAAGAGTCGAGCTCACGAAGGAATGAGGCAGTTGAGTAACTTGAGTGGAGGAGAAGCAGGATCGGGAGATGTTGGGAAATACGAGAGGGTCGACAGGATCTTGTACGAGTTCGAAGGGTACAGTCTCGTTTATGCAGTTTTCCAAAAGAGGGTTGAGGATGAACAGGTTGCGGAAAAGTTACACCAAATCACTGTTTGCTAGTTAGGTGGGGATAGACGGAAGGTAGATGGATGGTGTTAGATGTCGTAGCTACGATTAGACGCCTTGCTAGGAAGAGCGTAGAAATAGGTTTCTCTTTTCTTGTGCTTTTTTTCGGGTTCTTGGTTCTTGCTGCTCCTCTGTATTGTAACATCAGTCTTTGATACCATAGTGCTCTCTCCCTCGCGTACATTCAAGCCTGGTTCCGAGGAAAGACGCTTGCTTGCTCGCACAAATGAACGAGAAAGGAAACGACAAATTTGCAAGTGCAACAAAGCATGACACTACGCGGTCATCCCATACGGTCACGAGTCCCCACGGGCCCTATCGCATCCGGAACAAACGTCTGATCGAGCGACTCGAGTCGAAATCACCTTGTAACAAAACCGTTCGAATCGTGCTCACTCTACTTCTCTACACTTTCCATAATTGTGACGAGTGATCAGTGACACTCAGCCTCAATACTGAAGAACCCTCGCGGCGACTCACTCGAAAACTTGTTTCCCCCGAGCTTCAACCACGAAGGTACAACTTTCCCTTTATCTCCTCCCATTCCCAACGTGTTTTTCGTCTTTGCTTTACCCGCTTGAGATTCTTGAGACTTGTCGGATGTCGGATCGAAAGATGGTGGAGGAGGTAATTGAGCGGCGATTTCGAGAAGCTCTGAGCGAAGGGGAGGCTGAGATGCTGGATCTACGCCGGTGAGAAACGGTTGTCAGGCAAGGCTTTTAGAAGAGAACAGAGAGACTGCGACATACCGTTGAGTTCTTCACGTTCAAGGAATTTGATGTAGAGTACGGTCGAGGGAGTGAATTGCAAGTCGATCAGAGTTTTCCCTCGATAGGCTGGATCCGCCTTCGTGTATTCTGTTCGTGGAGGTGATTGATCTGAGAGCACAGTGGCTACCGGTGAGATCGTGAACTTCGGTGACTGACAGCGTGAGGGGGAGACTCACAGAGTAAGAAAGGAGTTTCGCGTAAATCTTCCCTCAAGGCCAATTTGACAAACTCGTACAAATGGATCAACTTGTCGGTCGAAGGGAAGATCCCCTCGAGTTGACTCCTATCTCCAAATCGAACCCTGACTCTAGTTTGAGGCCATTTACTCGCTTTCTGTCGATTCTTTTGCGCTTCTTCTCGTTCCCTCAACTTTTGCGTTAACAGAGGTTTGTCGACCAATTCTTTTCGTTTCTTGACCTGACCGGCGAAGGCTTGCTGTAGTTCTACTGCGGTGGGAGTGAAGTACGACTCGGGGAGGTCGAGGAAGCGGGAAGAAGGTGGGTAGTCGGATGAGGGAGCGAGGAAATAACGACAGGAAAACGAGCGTTGTTTCGAAGGATCAGAAGGATGTACCGAGAGAAGATCATAAGTCTTGGGCTCGGAGTAAGGGACCGTCGAAGTCGAGGCTTGGGGTGCAGATGGAGCTGAAGTCGAAGGTTGAGGAGGAGGTGACGGAGAGGGCGAGGGGCTTGAATGCGCGTCACCTGGCAATGAGCTGCTCATCTGAATCGGTTCGTCCATGGTACCACTCGTTTGCGTAATGTGAGTGAGCGGAAGAGAGGAGAAACCGTCGTCATCTCTTTCTCTTCCTTACACAGCGGTTTCGACCCTCGACTTCACCAAACGCAATGACAGTACTTGTATTGACCGGTTGTACCTCAGGACTAGGCGCCCGCGTGCTTTCACGTTTGGTTGAACGACTTCCCGCCGGATCGAGAATCTTTGCCGGTTATCGCTCAACTACACCTCCTCCAGCTCTCTCTAGCCTTCCGAAAGACTATGTCGAATGGCTACCGCTCGACCTCTCTTCCCTCGCCTCTGTCGACCATTTCGCCGAACAGATTCGCATTCAACTCGGGAATAACGGTGCGAAGATCGATTGTGTACTCTTGAACGCAGCGACGTGGAACACTTCGTTCAGGTCGACGACAGTGCAAGATCAGGAGGAAGCAGAAGTCTGGGCGGAAGAGTTCGTCGTCAATCACCTGGCGCAATTTCGTCTCGTTCGGAAACTTCTTCCTCTCCTTTCTTCCTCTCCTTCGTCGGATTCGACTCGCCGCGGTCGGATCGTGTTCACCTCCTCTTCTCTCCAGAACTCCCTACCCGCGCAAATGACTTCTGTCGACAAAGCGCTTTCGATTCTGCAAGATTCAAACGAGCAACTCTCAACCGCTAGGAATCGTTACGCAAGCTCAAAGTTACTCCAGTCCCTATCGTTCTACAACCTTCAATGGAAGCTGGAAAAAGATCACAGGGAGGTAGATATTGTCGGAGTTTCACCAGGTACGAGAGTTTCTGTTCAAGTGATCTTCCCCTTCCTCGTCTCACACATTCCGCTTCCGCCCGATCACAGGCTTTGTACCGACGACCGGTCTATCGAGGGATTCGCCCTGGTGGCAGCAACTTCTCATGAAGTGGGTCATTTACTATTTGCCGTTTTGCAGTACCGAAGAACAAGGTAAGAAAGACTCCGATCAACTATCGTCTGTCTGCTCGCGAGGACTGACGATTCTCTCATATTCGCAGGAACTCGCAAGATTTTAGAATGCGTCGATTATCTACTCCCTTCGAATCCTTTTCCCTCGACTCTCGACACTCAACTCGATACTGAAACTTCTTCCTCGCGACTCGTCTTTCATCCTCCCTCCCTATCTCCACTTCAATCAAAGTCGACATCACGAATCTACGCAGAAGTGAGAGACTTGCTTCGCAACGATCGAGGTGGAGAAGCCGGGACGAACGATTGGAATCGACTGATGAAGAAGATCTTGGTCGACATTGAAGTGCAATCCGACACACGGTAGGCATGGCCATAGTTCACTTAGTATTCGGTGGAAGAAAGTCGACGCGATTGTCGTGAGAAGGGGGAAAGTGGGTAGCATGTTGCTCAATTTGAGGTCGAGCCTTCAAACGTGCAACGCTCGGTCCCTGAGGGCTCCAAACGCGATCTTTGTGAGGGTTCCCTGGGTTTTCACCTTTGGTTCTGCTTACCTCTTTCTTCACGCAGATGGATCGCGGTCGAGTGACGAAACGTCCTCATGGAGGAAGCTCATCTAGAAGGCATCCCCATCGCGACGCCGTTATCGCCCACGCTTTGAACCCACCCAACACGCACCCTCCAGAGGCCTTACTCGGTGACCCGGCGTCCTCCTCTGCAGCCTCTGGGACTTTCGAACGACACGGCACCGCTGCGACCAACAGCGTTCCGAAGTCGACGAAGGTGAGCAGCTTTCGATTTGCCAATGGATTCCTGAGCTGACTGGACGGACGCAGCCCCGTGGTCGCGAGCAAGGAAAATACGCCTGTCTCCTCTGTAGGACTGTCGTAACGACGAGCGTCGTGCGTGTTGTGGTTCTCTGACTCTCATGTTGTTCTGACGATGCTGATTCTTTCTCGCACAGCGTGCCAAATCACATCACGAGCTCTTTCACGGACTCAAACAAGAAGATGACAAAGTGCCATGTCCCTATTGCAGCACTTCCACCCGTACAAGCTCATGGGTTTCCCCGTAAGCTCAGCTTTTACTGGTTTTCGCCTTGGCCCACTCTGAACCTTTGCACTTTGAATGGCAGGAATCCGATTACGAGACATATAAACAACCAGTGTCCGTTGCCTAACGGTATCACAGGGCCACCAGCAGAAGGATGGACCTTTGACGAGAAATTGGGACGAGCGATTAGGACGCAGGTGAGGCTTTCAGTCATACCGCCATTCCATCGCGTGGACGATCCCAAACTAACACCAAGCAGCCTATTGGCGACAGGCGAATCCCGATGAGACCTACTATCTCTCTGCTCAGCTCGTCCAGCAGAATTCTTCTTTTTCCGACCTTGGTTGTCCCCCGATCCCGCCTTTACCCGATCAGACTGTCCCGATGACAATCGACGCTCACTCATCTAGTCATGCCACTGCATTCATTCGTCCTCGTCCCTCCATTGTCCAGAGTGACGCTCCCCTTCCAAACGATCCACTCGCTTGGACCCATTCGATTCCAGCTGCCTTCGACCCGAACTTGCATACACGGGTCCCTCCCTCTACCTCTCACGGGAGTACCTTCGAAGATAACAACTTCCTACGCCCATCGGTTCTAGCGAGCGACACCGACTACTTTCCCAGTTTTGACGAATTTTCGGGTTCTCCGCTAGTATATCCTGCACCTGGTCCCTCCGCTCAAAACTTCTCTACCACCTCCAATCCTCAACCTCCTCACCAATATCCTCCGAATCATTACTCTCTGTCGAAACCGATCGCGCTCACTCAGCGTCAAGCTGTGCGCTATCCAGACCTTTTGGACTGATTTGTTGTCCCTTGTGTGATCTCCGCTTGCTATCCTTCCCATTCTTTTCTTTGCCTCTATCGATCATTGTTCTGTGACGATTTGTTTCGATTCGTTTCGATTCGTTTCGATTTCTTCTTTGCTGCAATTCTTTCTATTTTCCTTTCTGGCCTGAAGTCCTCGAGTTTGTGAGCCACTCGGGCAGTGCCCAAAGGACTGGCTCTCGAAGCTGCGAAGAGCGAGAAGATTGATTGCTAATTTCTCCGAAAAAAGAAAACAACAAAGACGAAAAAGAGAGATAGCAAAAGCACAGCTATTAGTTGAGTAGATCGAAGTATCATATAGGTGATATAGGGAACAGGAAAACTCGAGAGGGGCCAAGACGTTTCTCAATGCCGAAGCGAGGTTTTACTCCCGTCTACGCAATTCTCCTTCACACCACTGCTTGACCGACTCGACAACGTCCTTCTTGACATACAGTTCCCCCTTCCTGCCTCGCGCTTCTCCCTCTGGCGTCGGAGGGACAATGACCAGATTCGCGGTCGAATTCAACGAAAAGATGACGGGGTTATCGTTATAGAGTAATTCGGCGACTCGAGTCGGCGAGAATCCTTTCTGAGATGAAGGTGTCGATCGAGGAGACGACATGTAAGGCGATAATTCGGTAAAGGCGAGGGAAACGAGAATGTAGGCGTCCGAGTCGGGAGATGTCAAATTTTCGGAAGAGGATGGAAGAGTGCAGGAAGTTTGCGGTCCGCAGCAAGAAGCCGAGGCGACGGTAGTCGATGCGGAACGTGGAAGGTAGATCGTCGAAGCGGGAAGAGGGAGAGATTCGGTTCGATCGAGTTTTGGTCGATGGCGAGTTTGACCCGAAGCGCACGAGATGAGGCCTGAGCAACAGTCTTCTCCGTCCTCCTCCTTCTTCCTCTTTTTCGTCTCCTTCTGGTTCTCGTTCGTCGCGACCGGTCCGCAGTCGATCAACCCGCTACAACATTCTCCCTCCTTCTTCGATTCCTCCGTCTGCTCCTTTGTTGACGAAGGTCCACAATCGATGATCCCAGCACAGCACTCTTCCTCGCCCTCTTTGACACCCGACGACGCCATCGCAGCAGCTTCCGCTAAGAACGCGACTGTTTCATCCTCCTTCTCCTGTCGAGTTCCATCGTTCGACTTTCTCCTCTTCTTATCGTGACCTCCCGTACTCTCTCCCGATTCCCTATCCCTTTTCCTCTTCTGTGCGATCAATCCCTCAATTCCTTTGACCCCTTTCATCAACCCAACGCAGAAAGTCTTGTAACTTTGAGCATCGATTTCGACGTTCTTTCGTTCGGTGTCCTCCTCCTCCTTTTCGACTTTGTTCACGTTTCCGGCTTCGCGATTCGATTGTACTTCGTTGTTTGTCGTCGTCGAAGCGATTTCGTAAGCCTCTGGAGGAGGGTAAAGCGATTGTAAGAACGCATTGTCGTTTGCCATTCCGCAAAAAGTATCGAGGAAGAATTGTTCGTCTTCGGGCGAAGGAGTTGGGAAGATCGAATCGAATGACATCGGTTGTTGCTGAGGTTGATTGTCGGGTTTGAGAGGGAAAGAAGGATTCGCAGACTTGAGAGGGAAATTTGAAGAGAGGGGAGGTACGAGAGTCGGGTAAACGTGAGGAGGCTGCTGTTGTGGACGACCGGGTGATGGGTTCGTCACACTTCGAAGATGGGAAGAAGGAGGTGTCGAGACTTGAGGGGAAGGGGTGACGGTCGATGAGATTGAATTTCGTTGAGAGGGAGGATAGCTTTCGGAAGGGTAAGGCTGTTGACCGTTCTGATCTGATGGAGGTAGGGACATCGGGAAGACTCCTCCGTTGTGTACGTTCGGGTTTCCCGTGTGAGCTTGATGCGAGAATTGGTGCTGCTGAGGGTTTGGCGGCCAGTAAGATCCGTAATTTTGCATATTCGGATTCCCGGGATAGGGAGCGTAGGGATTCGGATACTGCGAAGGCGCGTAGGCCGTAAGAGATTGTGGAGGGTAGCTGACACTCGCATGGGGGTGATTGACGAGGTACGGAATGTGAGAAGGATGAGGTTGAAAAGCTGGTGCGGCTTGAGCGTGAGGAGAAGATTGCTGAGGGAGATTGTAGGGAGCGGGAGGCGGAGGTTGATTGTGAGCGATTGAAGGAGACGTGGAAGAGGAAGGAAGATTCATCGGTGGAAGCGAGAAGCCGTGAGTCGAATTTTGCTGTTCTCCTCCTCCCCCTGGTGTTCCCGCTACGAGTACTTCGGCGGCTCCTCTAGCATCGTCCTGAGGTTGTGGTGACACATCTTCGTCCATTCTGCTACTCTCTGCCTCACTCTGATCCTCTGCGATTGCTCCTCCACCCGATTTTGGTTTCTTCGCCGTCGCTTTCGCTCTCCCTGGCTTTTTGATAGCGACTGGTTCGGCCGGCCCGTCGATGACCTCTTCCACTGGTGGCGGACCGGTCAAGGGAGGACCGTCTTGCGGCAAATCACATTTCTCTCGCAAGGCCGAGTTTCTATCGGAAAACGAAGATTCAGTTCAGCTCGGCTCATCCCAACAAACACCAGCATGACTTACTCTGCGGTCAACCAAGCTACGGTAGCTTCCAGGTGACTCAAATGAGCTGCCCTCCTAGCTCGAAACGCTCGTTGAACATCCCTCGAACGCTGGAAACAAATCCGATGAAGGGTCAGCCGGAACATCACAGCGCACGCCAGAAGGATATACAACTTACACTCGGTGGCAGAGTATCGTCCTGTCTCCTACCTCTCCTTGCTTTCTTGCCTCCCGCTCCTCGTTCGGTCGTCGGTTGCTCTTCACTCATCCGCTATTCTCCGACGATCGTGCCTGAGCCGAGTTTTGTAGTGTGCTAGATTCTATTGTATCGGTCGTGTGTCCTTCGGTAGGCTGACTTGTGGGTTGTGTCGGACCCGAGTGGAGTAATTTCAAGAGGCGGCGATCTGTCGATTCCCACGGACTCGTGCAGTAGTGCTGTTGAGGTCCTGAGTGGGCTTGGTCTTGAGCAGTCGAGCTGGGAGGTCGATGAAAGATCGAGAAGTTGTTGAACTGCGGAGAGAGAGGAGGAGCAAAAATCAAATCGAAGAATTTTCGATCTCCGCTAGGGCAACAGTCATTTTTGAGCTATTACGAGCGCAACACAGTTCCCTCTAGTTGCAGCACGTTCAGCAAAGTCGTACTGTATCGCAAACGTCGATAGTTCGCGAAAAAAGTTCTATTGCTTCAAAAATCCATCTAACAAGTCTACGAACTCCTTTGGTCGCTCGGCGTGAACTGCAAGGAGTCAGGATGAGTATACGAGCGCCGCTCATCGTGGGGAAGAGGAGGTGAGCTCACCCCAGTGACCTGCATCGAGAGTTTCCAGTCTCGAATTCGGGAAAAACTGGTTGATGATCGGGATGTTTTTGCTGTTGATGTATTTGCTCTTCTTCCCTGTAGCATTCCAATCAATTGTGAGATATAATCAGCGACATCAGCGTCCGGGAACCGAAACGAGGAGAGAAACGGCACCTTTGAGGAATAATGAAGGCTTATCAAAGATTCGCTCTCCTGGGGCGTACGGAAAGTGACCAATCTCGTCGATGGCATTCCTTAGGTAGCTCAGTGGTAGTCGAAACTTGTAAGGATCTGAAGGAGACGCTCGATCGAGGTTGGTCAAGAGGAATTGACGAACTCCGAGATCCTGCGAAACGTGAACAAGCTCAACGCGGTCAGCAACGACGCCTCGCGGGGATGAGGACAATCTAGCTCACGGTTTCGGTCTTTTGCAAGATCGAGTCGGCTTCTTTGCGAGAATGAACTTGTGCATCGTCAATTTCTTTCATGGCGTCGAGGTAAGCTTGGAACTCTGGCGAGATCTTGCCGACTCCCGGAGCAATATCAACAACTGAATCCGACTCAGGGTGAGTACAGCAGGAATCCTAGTTGCGAGACGGGAGTCTGCTCACCGACTAGTTTTGACAAAGGCTCGCAGCCTCCGAGAGCGAGCGCCATCGCTACCTTACCTCCCCTGTCGAAGTAAGCTAGTCAGCTACCACACCAGTAGAGACTCTGTGATGGGGAAAGAGCTTACATCGAGTGACCAACCACGACACAGTCGTCGAGCTTCTGTTCCTCCTGAATAAAAGTTCTAACATCGGCCGCTAAATCCTCATACGAGCACTCCCGTACATGCGGCGAGTGACCATGATTCCGCAAGTCCTACAGGTAGACCATGTTGTTAGCTGGCAGCTTTTGAGCAAGGAAGAGAATTGAATCAACTTGCGAGAGTGAAGACTTCCCGCCCTAATTTCGTCGCCATTCCTTTCGCCAGACTCCTCCAGTTCTGTTTACTACCATACAATCCATGTAAGACTACCAGAGGTGCTTTCGAAGAGGATTGATTCCCATTCGGGAGTTGAGATTCGAAAGCTAATTTGACCGGGACCGGTCCACCGCTGAGAAGCCGTGTAGAGGGTACAGCTAATCGGAGATGTGTCGGTAGGTGTCTGGTGAGAAGCATTATTGGAGCTGTGAGCTAGGAGAGGTCAAACTGTCAAGTTCCCCTCCTTCATCTCTTGAGCTCCCTTTCACCTCTACGTCCACTTTGACCGACTCTTCATCTAGCTCAGCTCAAACAGTACAAAATTCGGAACGTTCTCGGCCAAAGCCGCGAACAATTTCAAGGCTAGAACCCTCGGAACTCCTCCCTCAACATGTTGAAATCGACAACTTTGCAGAGGCATTGCACAGACGAGATCCAGCGAGTACGACTATCTAAAACTATTCACAATCTTTTCATTCACGATTCCCTAGTCCGATTCACTTCTTTCCTTCTTACTCTTTCGTCGTTTCGTTCCATTCACGATCCAATTCTTCCCATTTCGATTTCAACGCTCCCAACACCTCAAGTCCTTCCTCGAATACTTCCTTCTCGACGAAGATGCCGACTTGTTGCATTGGTGCAGAGCTATGCGAATCCGAGGAGGAAAGGCATGGACGGTTCTCGCTCGAGGAAGAGGAAGAGTCGAGGCGAGCACGTTTTCGAGGACCTGTAGCCTCGGTAATAATGGCAGGAACGGGGTAGGGGAACAGGGTTTCTGGGAGTTTAGGGAGCGAGTTCGCAGGCACAGAGGCAAGGGAACGACTTTTCGAAGGAGCGGTTTCAAAATCGACGAGAGAAATTTGGTGATCGTGTTCGACGAGCTGAGGAGTGGCGGAGACTGGTTGGTAGAAATTGGAAGGTGAATCGCGTGCGGAGCTGAGGAGATCAGTCATGACTGAGGGCGTAACGGAGACGGGAGTTTCATTCGACACAGGCGAAACAGTCGATCGAAGGGTAGAATGTGGAAACGGTGATTTCTCAAACGACGAATCGAGGGTGGTATTGTCGGAGAATTGCGTTTGATGAGAAGAGACGGTTTCAGAGGCAAGAGGTTGGGCTGGTTTCGCTGCTGAAGAGCTCGGAGGAGGAAGAGCTGTCGACGGGGGCACGATATCGATTCCGATCGGTTTGATGGCCTCTAGGGAGGCAACCACATCATCGTACGGAGCTTGTCGGTAATGGGGATGACGAGAGCGAGAAGTGCGAGCAACTAACCTTGTTTTTGCTTTTCGTCCTTGGCCAAACTCTTTTTCTCCCTCGCTAGCAAGCCTTTTCGCCTGGTCGCAATTTCAAATCGAGGTCTTCCTCCAAACTGCTTGCATAGCGAGTTCATACTGGGTCCGGGTGCCTTCTTTCTTTGATTTGAATCGTCCCGACTCAACAAAATCGCATCTTCTTCCACGGTCCAGGGGCGAGCGACGTAGTTCAAAGGATCTATTCGAAGTGATATCGCTCAGTCTAGCTCCATTTAGACTGAACGACCAGAGGGGTCGACCTGCCTGCACCGACTTCTTCGATGTTTTTCAAGCGAGTCAATCTTGTCCTGACAGAGAGCTCGCTCCTTTTCCACCCTGCACCTCGCTTGTCCGACCAGTATTCCTTCATTTTGTCGTCGTAAGCGGCGTAGTCCATGGTCTGGCCAGCTGCTCGACGTTCCTTTGCAATCTCCCAGAGCGGTTTGTCCTCATCCAAAGTCCAGCCAGGGATCACCTTGCTTCCTTTCGAGCTCGAGGCAGTATCCGACGAGCCGACGAGCTCTGGCGGAGCGGGCTGTACGATCACTGGCTCTTTGCGAGAGTCAGATAAACAAATGAGACGACGACTACAAGGCCTTTCAACTCACCAGGGGGTTTCTTTTGAGGCGCTTTCTGAATCGCGTTAGCCTTCTGGCTGCTTAACATCGCCTTACCTCCATCCAACACGTAGTCGGGGAACTGTGTTGGTCGAGACGTGCGAGTCGAAGTCGAATTGATTCTGGTCGTTTGCGATGGACTTGATGGTTTGGGAGCTCTGAGACCGTATCCCTTTGAAGATTCAGACGTGTCGGCATCTGGTTCCATCTGGTGACGCGTAGAGAGAAAGAAGTTGAAGGATCGGCGTGTGCGTCGAGGAGGGGAAAGGCGAAACGGCCTCGGGCTCCCGTCTCATCGCAGCTTCAATTCAGTCTCACCGTATCAGTCTACTCGAGGAGCTCTACGTTCTCTCAGATGCTCTTGTGAAGCAATTCGACGAGGGTCACAGAGAAAGAAGAGAACGAGGAAACGAAATTGGGTTTACGAAACAAGGGAATGGAATCAGACGAAGGCAGAAGGCCATCAGCAAGCGAGAGAGAGAGCGAGAGATAGCAAGCAAAACATTCAAGCGATGTTGTGGCGATACTGTGCGAGGCGCTCTACCAGAAAGCGTCGTCGTCACCACCTTTCTTCTTCTTTCCTCCTCCTCCTCCAGCGACGATCACTCCTTGTCTTCTGTACGCTTCAGCAATCTGTTCATGGGCGCACGTCAGCACTCACACCATGTGAAGTAGAACGGTAAGAGAAAGCTACTCACTTGTTCAGGTTCGGTACTCGATTCAGCATCCTTGTCATCGCGAACTCGCAAGAAACGAGGGAAACGAAGCGAGATTCCACGTTCTCCACAAAGTCCTACAGCGTCCCATTGGAGTCAGTACTGACTTTGAGCGAATGAGAGAAACGAGGAGACTCACCTCGAGCAGCAGAGTAAACTGGAGAGAGCGACAAATCGGCAGCGAGAACTTCCCATACGACTTTCGGTTCGAAATAGACATCGGGAGCTTTCGCAGTTCCAACATCGTAGTAACCTTTCTTTTGAGAGAGTTCGAGACTGTCGAAATCGCGAGAAGATCATTAGTAGAGGAGCGAAAGTGGAGGAGAAGTGAGAACAGACGAACGGATGAAGAGTGTCCCAATGCTGTTTGAGTTGTTCTTCGGAGAAACCAGTACCGAGTTTACAAATTGCTTGATAGGTCGCCGATTCCGGATCGTAACAAGCGAGATGGAAAGCTCCATAGACGTTGGTACGTTTTCCTCGACCGTAATCACCTCCGATAACGACGAGATCGAACGAATCTCCGACACCTTGCAGGTAATCTTTCTTGAGCTGTTCGATGCAATCGAGTGTCAGCATCCAAACAGACCGATTAAGTCGCGAGAAGAGAGGAGGGAACGAACTTTGAGCCAATGGATACTCCTGCGACTAGGTTCGTAAGACGATCCTTCTCCTTCCAACATCTTGACCATCAATCCTTCGCAACCATCTTTGATCGATTTGTCAAGGAAGATTTGGATGTCTTCAACGGTCGAAGCATCGTCGGAAGTCGCGAACGCGAATTCACCTTCGACGGGTTGAAGGTGCTCGCGGAGGAGTTCGCGACGACGCAAGAGGTTCTTGTCGAGAAGAGACTATCGAGTAGTATAAAGGTTAGTGTCGGTTTCCCCTCTTGAGAGGGAGAGCGAGCTTACTTCTCCGTTGAGGTAGAGAAGATCGAAAGCAAAGAGGTGTACTTTGACTTTGATATCTTCAGCCTTGACGTCCTTCCTCTTCCTCGTCGAGAGCTTCTGGAATTCGAGAAGACGCTTCTCTTCCGAATCCCAAGCGACGGCTTCGCAATCGATCACGAACGATTTCGTACCTTCTTTGATACACTGTTGGTGAAGCAATCGAAAGCGTCAGAGTTCCCGTCTACGAGGGTGCGAAGGAAGGGGAACACTTACACGAGGAAGTTGAACGACGAGATCTGGGTATTTGACCGACATGTCTTCGGAATTCCTCGAGAATACTTTGATTGATCCATTTTCGAGGTAGTGAACTTGAGCACGTTCTCCATCGTACTTGTACTCGCAAGTGAAGTTCTTGCCTTCGAATCGATCGAGAACTTCGGTGATCGCTTTCGTAGGTTTCGCCAACATGGGTTTGAGGGGAACACCTTTGAACGCGCGAATTGCAACTGACGACGATCAGTAGTAGCATTGAAGAGTAGGGAGCAAGGAAGAACTGACCAGGGGTGAGGTAACAAGCTGAACGAACGTCGTCGATACCCTTTTCGAGGAGTGCAGGAACGACGAGATCGTACGAAGGGAGTTCGCTGTAGAGGTCGAGGACGGTCAGCGCTGCAACTCAGTGAGATGCAGGGAAAACTTACGAGAAGACGCCTTTGACAGTTTCAGCACCTTCTTCGAGGCGAGCCGACGAGAGTTTCTTTCCAGTTTTCTTGCTTTCGGCAGTGACGACAGCATGCGCGAGCGAGACGAGTACCTGTCACCGTCATCAAGCACGAGTCAGTATTGTAGAGTCGAACTGGAGCACGAAAAGGGCGCAGCGAAGAGCGGATATGGAGAGGACAGGAGAGGAGAGGAGAGTAGAAAGAACAGACGAAACTGACAGTTTTTTCAGCGAGACCGATCCTGAGCTTTCCTTCTAGAGAACGGATCAAGTATCTGGTCTCGAATCCTTGACACGACGCCAGTAGACCTTTGATCATTCCTACTTTCCTTCCTTGAGACTGCAAACGACCGCGAATTCGGTTCAGTTCGAAAAGCTCAAACGGATCAAGGTGAAAAGAGCGCAAGAGAGGAGAGCTCACTTGTTGTCCACTCGTCTTTGCAATCTTGGTCAACTCCTCGAAAACTTTGTTGATCGTGAGAGGTTTCGGTTTGAACAAGGTCCTTTGCCTTTCGCGACTCTTCTGCGCGACTTCTCCAAGATCTCCAATCTCTTTGTATTCCGTCTTGACTTGCGCGAGGGTACGTCCACAAGCTTCTCCGATCGCTTTCATGAGTAGGGATTCACCGATCCCTAATTCGAGAGATTCGTATTCGGGAGCGAGCTGATCTCGAGAGTAAGTCGAGTTCGAGTCAGCTCGAGGGAGGAAAAGGCACAAGGCGAGAATGTACGTACACGGTTGATGCAGAGGTAGACGGTACGAAGGAGATCTTTCGGAGTCCTCTCGATCACGTCGACGAGGAAACGAGTGAGGTACGCAGAGATTTCGAGACGTTTCGTGGTCGCATCGATCTTGTCGAAAGTGGCGGTGAGAGCGGCATAGGGTACTCTACGAAACAGCGGGAAAGGAGGTCAGCTTGTAGGGGACGAAAGGCGAGGAAGATTCGCAAACGTACGGTTCACCAGCTTTCCAAGTAGTTTGAGACTTGTCGGAACTGTTAGCTTTCATCGTGAAGATATCGGCACTACAGAGCATCGATAATGTCAATGCGTGGATTAGATCGCGAGTCGAGAGAGAAACGAACATCTTTTTCGCAGCTTTTCCATCTTCTTCATCCTCTTCTTCCTCCTCGTCCTCGTCTCCTTCCGCTCCACTCGGCGAATCATCTCTGTTCTTCTCTTCCCGATCGATTTTGGGCTCGTGGTCTTCATCATCGTCCTGCGCCTTTCCTTTTCCTTTCGCATCTTTTTTCTGAGTTGTTTCTTTCTTGTCGGCAGCTGCTTTCGAAGTCGTTGGACGCGGAGCAAAGAACGACGAGACTGGAGGTTTCAAGTCTTTCTTCTCTTTGTCCGGTTTAGTATCAGGGACTTTGGGTTTCGCGGTCGAGGTCGAGGGTTTCGCAGAAGTTGAGGGTTTCGAGGAAGAAGGAGGGGGAGAGGGTTTCGATTCTTTCTTCTTTTTCGCAGGAGAAGGAGTCGCTTCTTCTGGTAAGATCGAGAGGAGAGGAGTCAGGTCTGTAGTAGTGCCTACTATAGACGATCGAGAGCTCTCACCTTCATCATCGATGACTTTGGGTCGATTCGACTTGACCACGGGTTTCGCTTTCTTTTCTTCTTCCTCTTGTTCGTCATCCGAGTCTACAACGCGTGGCCTCTTTGATGCCTTCGAAGCTGTAACGTTGAAAGAGGTGTGTGAGATGATGACCATCTCGAGATGAGAGCGAAATCAAACTCACCAGTAGATTGCACTGGTTCTTCTTCCTTCATACTGACATCTTCACCTAGTTCTTCATCTTTCGGTGCCATTGCTGCTTTTCGAGAGTCGGTAGCTGAATGGAGTTGGGTGAAGAGCGATTGAATTGTTCGCTGATGGGGACGCGTATCTTTCGTGCCGAGGTACTTGTTGAGAGCTGATTGATCTGGTGCTCGTTCAGATGTCGCGAGAGAGCGCTTCGGCATGCAATGCAAAGCGACAAGAGAGAGAGAGATTTCGGTGAGTCGCGATCGCGTCCTCTCGTCTCTTTCGCTCTGCACCATACGCTTCAGACCTTGTTCATATGGACGGTCCCGACAGTGATGGAAAACGTATTTCTGCGCGCGTGCAATTTCTTCCGCCGCCTCTCTCCTCAATCTCATCGTTCCTCAGTGTCCATCGCAGGTAGTACACTTCGAAGGAGGACAAAGATATAGGAAACGACATGTATATGTGCGTTGCGACAAAACAGGGGGAATGGGAAAATGGTTCAGTTGAAAGGAAAGAAACAGGGCTTGATGGCAGGGCTCGTGCAGTTTTACTGACGAGCTCGGGGAGAGTAGACGTTACTCTCTCCGACCTTACATCGGTTGTTTGACGACGAGGGAATGTTGGGCGCAGCCGGACTCCACCCGGCGAGGGCTCCGCCGTGGATTCCCGAATAATATCTTGAATAAGGATACCAGCTGCGAGCGAGGGCAAGGAAATCGCTTTGTTTCCACCCCTTGACCTCTTGCATCACTGAAGTCTGAGTCGAAGAACAGGTCAGTCCAAGGCGGGGACCAGGGGAGACGTGGAGGTTACTTACGAAGAGATGAAGTTCCTGAAGGTGAAAAGCGTTGAATCGTCCCTGCGGAGTCAATACCGCGAGGAATAAAGTTTGCTGGTGCATGGTGGCATGAGGGGTCTCGCCGAGTTCGCCAAAGGAGTAGGCTTTATCTGAAACGAGGTTTGTGCAGGATGAGATCAAGGGCTAGACGAAAATGAAGGGGGATGAAACGCTTACAATAGCGGAGCATATCCATACTGTGCCAATCGATCCCGATACCGAGCTCCGGGCTCGCCCCGGTGTCGAGGCGCTGGCAAGCTGTAGACAATGACAAAGTCAACAGCAGACTGGAGACTTGAAAGTTAGCTTTGGCCGACTTACTTCGCTCAACTGCAGCGACAACCACGAGTCAGCTCCGAAAGATGACGGTGACTCGAAGAGAGAAGTCTGCACTCACAGAGTTTGAAGGCATCATTTGGCGATTCTCGCAAAGCCGCGGCGAATTCCTCCTTTCGCTGCCGGAGCCTGTTTTCAGCTGCATGTCTGAGAGCTGGATCGAGTATGAGAGCTCACTGAGGCCATTCAATCGGATCGAGCGTTTCGTACCAGCTCTCCTGTATCTGATTCCTCGAAGTTGCTGTACTCATGGAACGATACGAACGAACTTTGGCCCGCCAGCAAGTTTGCTTGCGAATCTACAGCAGATTCAGTAAGTATTAGTCTCCGCGGAACATGACCTCTGATGGGCGACATTATGGCACGTACTGCACAGAGCTTGGACAATCAATCGGGTTGACATAGTGCTTGCGAGGGCGATGATGTAGGCAGTGGGCTTGCTTTGGCGCTTCTGATTCGTCTGGTGCTTCGTACGAACTGTAAGGTATACTGCGGGTACACTGAAGTAAGCTGGAAAACAGTGCGCAGCTGGAGCAAATTGCGGAACTTGCCATCGCGAGCTAAGTAATTTCGATTCGTCAAGTTCGTGCTTCTCAGGTCGCTCGTATTGAATGGGAAGGACTCACTATATTCCATTTCGACCTTGGTGAGACTGCAAGTATCGTCATGAAACATCTGAGGGGCGATATTTGCAGGAGGCCAACTCTCATTCAGGCTTTTCAGAAAGTATCCCGGAGGCGACTTTCCGGGTGGGGGTGTGTAGGCAATGTCCATGTTGTGTTGAGATTTCGTCATTGTCCTTTGGCGAGGGGGAAAGGGTAGGAAAGAGAAAGGCGAAAGCACAACTTCACCTTATTAAGAGCTCAGAGCCTCTCCAGGCCGACACGTTCCTGTTGAATCAGTGCTGAATCTCCGCTGGGCGCTGGGAACGAGCTTTGGTTGTTCGTGAATGGCCACGCGAGACAGCGGGACTGTGCAAAGACCGAGACCAAAGCCCTGGACACGCAAGATGTGTTTCCGATAGGACGAGTGGGACTTTACGCTTGAAGGACTTGATCTGCAATTGATCTGAGGCCCTGACCGAAGCGAAGGACTGACCAAAGCTGAGCAGAATCCCCCAAACCTCGTGCCAGAAAAAAAACCCTCAACGGCCGCGAAACGAGCTGATCTCCCTCCGAGGCTCCGATTTCCGGGCCCACGAGATGCGCAAGACGTGAAGATCAGGGAAGGACAGCTGTCTCAGTGAGAGAAGGTGAGTGCTATCGGTCGTCTCGAAAGATAGCGACGAAAATCCCAACTCACCAGTGGACATGCTAGCCTGATCTAGCCCCAGCTGGATACGCCCTGCCTCTGTACCGAGTCTCTACACACCTCTGCCATGAGCTATGTTGCGGTGAGAACATTCAGGTATCGAAAATCAAGACTGGTCGTGTCGTTCGGCACAGGCAGCGGATATCGATCGAGCGGCGGCTAGTGCGCTCTCGATAGCTTTCTCCGAGTCATTCGGGCGGTGAATGACATGTTAGGGCGAGACGTCGAGAGGAAAGAGTTGGTCGAATCGTTTCTCTCTTCCTTCCTCCCTCACCAGCTAGTGCGATCTTACCATACAGCTCTTCAACTAGCTCTACATGCCCCGACGACTCTTCAGCCGATCTCGATAGCCTCTTCGACCCCCTCTGTCTTCATCTCTAGATCCAACGAACCATCACTGAACATGGCCCTCTCAAGCAAGCTGTACTGGTCGACGTACGCCCTATGGATCTCAGCACTAGTCGGGATAGCTAGAAGGATCAATCAAGAAGTCACAGAGTCGTACATGGTCAGTGCTTTCTTTCCTCTCGCTCTTCTCACCTCCGTCCCCTCTCTCTCTGTTCGCTTGAGCTGACAGACGGAGTCTTGCGTAGGACGAGATCTTTCACGTTCCACAAGCTCAAGCATACTGTGCAGGAGACTGGAGATACTGGAATGGAGCGATCACGACTCCTCCCGGACTGTGAGTTCTCCCTC
Organism: Sporobolomyces salmoneus; assembly: GCF_050403485.1. NCBI lineage: Eukaryota > Fungi > Basidiomycota > Microbotryomycetes > Sporidiobolales > Sporidiobolaceae > Sporobolomyces > Sporobolomyces salmoneus. Next base: position 23,935 of record NW_027481052.1, read on the forward strand.
TCCTCGCTCCCTCGACTGAAGAGTCTAGCTGACGGTCTCGGTAACAGATACTTGCTACCTGCCATTCTCTCGAACATCCAGCAACACTTGCCTCGCTACTTCTCTCGCTTCAATCTTTGCTCTCTCGATTCGTTGCGATTCTTCAACCTCTCGATTCTCGCTCTCCTACCTCTGCTCTACACCTCTCTCCTTCTCGCCCTCCGTACATCCATTGCCTCGGCGCAGAAGCAAAAGTTCACGACGACGACGACAAAAGAACGGGAAGAGAATCGAAACTCAGCTCGATGGGAAGGGTTAACGATCGCTCTGATGCCAGTTTTGGGATGGTGGGGATGGTTGTACTACACAGATCTCGGAAGCGTAGCGACTGTACTGCTGTCGATGAGGTTGAGTCTCGGCAAGAGGTGGTTTCTATCGAGTTTCGTGAGTCCGAGACTCGAGCTCTCCCGTTGTAGTTCATCACTAACTGCTTCCATCTCGCAGGTTGGAGCTATCAGTCTCTTGTTTCGTCAAACAAACATCGTCTGGGTGGCCTTCATCGCGGGGGTCGGAATCGCTCGAGAGTTAAGAACCGGCAACTCGTCGAAGAAGACGAAATCGCAACTATACGATCCGTTGCTTCCAGATGCACGACTGAGTGAGTGCCTTCCGTTCGAAGATTCTGAGTTGTGGACTGACTCGAAGAGACTCTCTCTCAGTCGATCTCGTCTTGACACCCTACTCCCTCGCTTATCTCTCGTTGCACAACATCTCCACTATCGTCCCCAGCTTGACGGCCTACTTGCCCGTATTTCTCGGCTTCCTCGCTTTCATCAAGCTCAATGGAGGTATCGTACTCGGTCAGTCTTTCGGCTCTCTCTTGCTCAGAGTGCTCGAGGTCTCACTCTCCAAACTCACAAACTCGGTAGGTGATAAATCGAATCACGTCGCAACGATTCACATTCCCCAGATCTACTATTTCATCGCATTCTCAGCCGTCTTCTTCAGTCCTCATCTGCTCGATCCGGCGAAGATCAAGAAAACCTTGTCGAGCTTGTTCGGTTCAAAGAGGTTAGTTCCCTCTCACTCTCACCAAGCCATGCTCTTCCCTGATCCACGCTCACTGTAGACGAGTCGCTACCTCGCTGAACGCTCTTGTCGTCATGTGCTGGACCGTTCGGAACTTCACGTGAGTCTCTGCTACTTTTCCCCATTGGATTCTGGGGTTCCGAGTTCTAGGACTGAACCCCTCTTTCTCCTCATCGTGTAGTATCGCACATCCGTTCTTGCTCGCCGATAATCGTCACTTCGCGTTCTACCTCTGGAGAAGAGTTCTCAACATCCATCCTCTCGCCCGTTACCTTTTGACTCCTGTCTACCTCATTGCCTCTCGACTTGTTTATCAAGCTTTGAGTGAGCACACTTTTCCTTCCTCGATCGCAAAGAACAGAAGTGAAGCTGACTCTCACTCCTTTT